>NC_134356.1:596002937-596146669 GCF_048569485.1 Anomaloglossus baeobatrachus
TCTCTCCACACACACACACACACACTCTCTCCACACACACACACACACACACTCTCTCCACACACACACACACACACACTCTCTCCACACACACACACACACACACTCTCTCCACACACACACACACACTCTCTCCACACACACACACTCTCTCCACACACACACACTCTCTCCACACACACACACTCTCTCCACACACACACACTCTCTCCACACACACTCTCCACACACACACACACTCTCTCCACACACACACACTCTCTCCCACACACACACACTCTCTCCACACACACACACACACACACACACACACACACACACACACACACTCTCTCCACACACACACACACTCTCTCCACACACACACACACACCTCTCCACACACACACACACACTCTCTCCACACACACACACACACTCTCTCCACACACACACACACACTCTCTCCACACACACACACACACTCTCTCCACACACACCACACACTCTCTCCACACACACACACACTCTCTCCACACACACACACACACTCTCTCCACACACACACACACTCTCTCCACACACACACACACTCTCTCCACACACACACACACTCTCTCCACACACACACACACTCTCTCCACACACACACACACTCTCTCCACACACACACACACACACTCTCTCCACACACACACACACACTCTCTCCACACACACACACACACTCTCTCCACACACACACACACTCTCTCCACACACACACACACACTCTCTCCACACACACACACACTCTCTCCACACACACACACACTCTCCACACACACACACACACTCTCTCCACACACACACACACACACACTCTCTCCACACACACACACACACACTCTCTCCACACACACACCACACACACACACACTCTCTCCACACACACACACACACACACACACACACACACTCTCTCCACACACACACACACACACACACACACACACACACACACACTCTCTCCACACACACACACTCTCTCCACACACACACACACACACACACTCTCTCCACACACACACACACACACACTCTCTCCACACACACACACACACACTCTCTCCACACACACACACACACACACACACACACTCTCTCCACACACACACACACACACACACACTCTCTCCACACACACACACACTCTCTCCACACACACACACACTCTCTCCACACACACACACACACTCTCTCCACACACACACACACTCTCTCCACACACACACACACTCTCCACACACACACACACTCTCTCCACACACACACACACTCTCCCCCGCCTGAGAGCGGCGGACGCTCGTAACCAAGGTAAATATCGGGTATCCAAGCAGGTTACCCGATGTTTACGATCCTCCACAGTTGTCAGATGTCGGCTCCTAGTCTTTCACATTCAGTTTCCCCACTCCAGATCACATGACTCCAATGCCCGCCCATAAACTTAAAGTGACAGGATCCTGCAAAATAACATGAGTTTGCATGCATTTTTTTTTGCTGTAAAAGTAGGATCAGCTTTTGCAGCAAAAAAACGTTCACGACGCATGTTAAAAAAAACGTAGTGTGAAAGCAGCCTAACTCAAGTCAGGGTCTCTGGATAAACTCACATGTGCCAAATTTGTTGCAGAAATGTCTGCACCTGAAAATCTGCTCCATCCACCTTATTATTTCTGCCAGATGAATAGGACAGTCCCAAAAATGTCTCCCATAAATCGGCCTGGTGTCAATCCACCCGTTACCTCAATGTCTCAGGGACTCTAAAATAAGAAATAAATCAGTGTTTTGGATCAGAATTTCTGCAGTGTTTGGTCAGTGTCAGCTCTTACCATAAGAATTCAGCAGTTTTTCTGGCAAATGAGAAAAAAAAATTGTTTTGGAGATATTTCCGCGTCCAGCAAACAGTCAATGACAGACCGCACGGGCGGCATCGGAGTACTGTCCGATGTTTCCACGGACTGTTAGAATTGGATTGGCAACTTTGATCAAAGACATATCAAAATCAGACAAATCTCCATGATTTGATGCAAATACACAGATGTGTGACCGCCCTAAACGCCAGAATAGGAATGAATTCTATATGGAGGGAAGAAAATAAAAAAAGCGCTTATACGTGAAAAATTAACAACTGAATTAGACCTTACTAGGAACAGATCCTCACCTCACAGTGTGCAGCAAGATCTGAATACCGCGGGCTGGAGCAAGGGTACAGGACCAGCCGACGTCCCCAGCACACCGCGGGCAGGAGCCAGGACCAGCCGACGTCCCCAGCACACCGCGGGCAGGAGCCGGGGTACAGGACCAGCCGACGTCCCCAGCACACCGCGGGCAGGAGCCGGGGTACAGGACCAGCCGACGTCCCCAGCACACAGCGGGCAGGAGCCGGGGTACAGGACCAGCCGACGTCCCCAGCACACCGCGGGCAGGAGCCGGGGTACAGGACCAGCCGACGTCCCCAGCACACCGCGGGCAGGAGCCGGGGTACAGGACCAGCCGACGTCCCCAGCACACCGCGGGCAGGAGCCGGGGTACAGGACCAGCCGACGTCCCCAGCACACCGCGGGCAGGAGCCGGGGTACAGGACCAGCCGACGTCCCCAGCACACCGCAGGCAGGAGCCGGGGTACAGGACCAGCCAACGTCCCCAGCACACCGAGGGCTGGAGCCAAGATACAAGACCACCCGACATCCCAAGCCCACTGAGGGCTAGAGCCGGGGTACAAGGCCACCCGACATCAAATCCGACAGGTGATTTCTCAATGATAGTTATTTTCAAAAAAAGGTCTCAAGTGTTCTCCACTCACAGAAAATCGTCTCACAAGAAAGGAGAAGGCGTCTCACAGTGGATATTTGTAGCCTGATATGTCCAACACTCATCAGTGAATGATAAAGCCTCTATACACGTCTCCTGTACGAGCCGCAGGAGCAGAAGTTATACTACAAGCAACACATCAATAAAACGGCTCACATGTGAACACGCTCCAAAGACGGGAAATGTCCAGAATCTATCAAAATACACTAACAGGGTGACATTACACACAGACAATCCTCACACAAGAGGTGTGTGTGATGCTACATATGCACTCTGTGTGTGCCACATACATATATTACAGATATTATACACCACATATACATGTATCCTTACATGTAATATACACAGTATACACAATATAGAACTATAAGTGTGATTACACATACATACAATTAATTTTTATGGGCTGTATTTGTGAGTAATATTATATTATATATATATATATATATATATATATATATATATATATATATATATATATATATATACACATATATACACACACACACAAATACAGCCCATGAAAATTATATATATCACATGGCACATAACACATAGTAGAAGTAACATGTTATACACAGTCGCTATACACAGAGATTAGGCTGTCACAGGTCTGGTCACCCACCAGTATGTCGGGGTCACCCACCTGTGTGTCGGGGTCACCCACCTGTGTGTCGGGGTCACCCACCTGTGTGTCGGGGTCACCCACCTGTGTGTCGGGTCACCGCCGGGATCACCCTTGTGGCCGGGGGAGCCATGAAGAGCTGGAGATGTTGTGAGGTGAAGCCCGGCTCCTGCAGACACTGCCGCCCGCCCTCCCGGTGCCGCTCTCCGGCCGGTCCCCGCTCTGTACAAGGCTCCGTCCGCCAGAAGTGTCCCCCCCACTTACTACAACTTATCCGCCGCCTGTTTCCGGGGCACTTTTGTCCCTCAGGTCTCTGCCGTTCTCGGCTCCCACTAACCCCCGCACACCCGCCCCGGTCACCCGCTGCCGCCCGTTATCCTGGCCGTTGCTTTAACGCTCCATCCGGTCCCCAGAACCCTCAACCTTCGGTTACTTCCGGAAAACTTCCGAAGCCACTTCGCTACTAGCCAAGAGAGGAAGGCGAGTCTGCGTCCAGGCGACCCCGCCCACCCCGCTACGTCACAAAGAGAAGGCGGGATAGCGAGGGATCAGGCTCTGTAGTGGAGGAGAAAAGTGTCAGTCAGGCCACTAGCCCCTCCCTCCACCCGCCTCGGTGGCTATAACCACGCCCACTATCCGTATGAGAACGCGTTTCTGTTGCGTGCTGTTTTCTGTTCACAGTTTTTTTTTCTGCTGCGTTTTGTCAGTGAAAACTCCAAATTTTTGAGTTTTGTGTTTATGAGGCGTATTGTGGTCACCACAAAGATAATGAACTTGTTTTCTTTGCATTATTTGAGGTGTGAAAGCACTGTGCATTGTTTTGTTATTTTGACCAATTCTCATTTTCAGAAAATAAATACAAAATGTATTGCTTGGAAATTCTGAGACGTCAGTAGTTTATAGAATAAAAGAGCAATTTACATTTTACTAAAAAAAATATACCTATAAAGAGAGAAATTGGAAAAACTGAAAATTTTGCAGTGGTCTCTTAATTTTGCCAGAGTTATATATCACATAACAGACGCTGGGACTGCAGTATATACATCACATAGGAGACGCTGGGACTGCAGTATATACATCACATAACAGACGCTGGGACTGCAGTATATACATCACATAGGAGACGCTTGGACTGCTGTATATATATCACATAACAGACACTGGGACTGCAGTATATACATCACATAGGAGACGCTTGGACTGCTGTATATAGATCACATAACAGACGCTGGGACTGCAGTATATACATCACATAACAGACTCTGGGACTGCAGTATATACATCACATAGCAGACGCTGGGACTGCAGTATATACATCACATAGGAGACGCTGAGACTGCTGTATATACATCACATAACAGACGCTGGGACTGCAGTATATACATCACATAGCAGACGCTGGGACTGCAGTATATACATCACATAGGAGACGCTGAGACTGCTGTATATACATCACATAACAGACGCTGGGACTGCTGTATATAGATCACATAACAGACTCTGGGACTGCAGTATATACATCACATAACAGACGCTGGGACTGCAGTATATACATTACATAACAGACGCTGGGACTGCAGTATATACATCACATAGGAGACGCTGGGACTGCAGTATATACATCACATAACAGACACTGGGACTGCTGTATATAGATCACATAACAGACGCTGGGACTGCAGTATATACATCACATAACAGACTCTGGGACTGCAGTATATACATCACATAACAGACGCTGGGACTGCAGTATATACATCACATAGGAGACGCTGGGACTGCTGTGTATACATCGCATAACAGACGCTGGGACTGCAGTATATACATCACATAACAGACGCTGGGACTGCAGTATATACATCACATAGCAGACGCTGGGACTGCAGTATATACATCACATAGGAGACGCTGGGACTGCAGTATATACATCACATAACAGACGCTGGGACTGCAGTATATACATCACATAGGAGACGCTGGGACTGCTGTGTATACATCGCATAACAGACGCTGGGACTGCAGTATATACATCACATAACAGACGCTGGGACTGCAGTATATACATCACATAGGAGACGCTGGGACTGCTGTGTATACATCGCATAACAGACGCTGGGACTGCAGTATATACATCACATAACAGACGCTGGGACTGCAGTATATACATCGCATAACAGATGCTGGGACTGCAGTATATACATCACATAACAGACGCTGGGACTGCAGTATATACATCACATAGGAGACGCTGAGACTGCTGTATATACATCACATAGGAGATGCTGGGGCTGCTATATACACCACAGGAGACATTGGAGGCACATGCATCACACAAAGGGTTGGGGATATGTATATGCCCCAGCCCCTCCTGTGATATATACACCTGGTCAAAATTGTTGGTACCCCTATATTAATGAAAGAAAAACCCGCAATGGTCAAATAACTTGAATCTGACAAAAGTAATAATGATTAAAAAAATCTATGAAAATTAAGAAATGAAAGTCAGACATTGCTATTTTATCTGCTGTCACAGAATTTTAAAAAAAATAAAACTTATGAAATAGTCCTGTACAGAAAGCATGGCACCCTCCTCCTCCTCCTCCTCCTCCTCCTTAAAGGGAACCTGTCACCACTTTTTCGGCCTATAAGCTGCTGCCACCACTTCCGGGCTCTTATATACAGAATTCTAACATGCTGTATATAAGAGGCCAGGCAGCTGTGTAGAACATAAAACACACTCTATAATACTTACCTAACGGTCACACTGTGGTGGAGTTGGGCCATATGGAAGTCTTCATTCTCCGGTGCCGGCGCCTCCTCTTTCAGCCATCTTCGTCCTCCTTCTGAAGCCTGTGTGCATTACACATCCTACGCCATACACACTCGCCGGTCCCGCACTGGCGCACTACAATACTTTGATCTGCCCTGCTCAGGACCTGAATACCGGTGACTATGGATGACGTAGACGTGTCATGCACCCTGGCTATAGAAGAAGGAAGACAAAGATGGCCGAAAGAGGCAGTGCCGGCACTGGACAATGGAGACGCCCATCTGACTGGAATCCACCGCAGTGCGACCGTTAGGTAAGTATTATATTGTGTTTTTTATGTTGTCACAGCGGCCTGGGCTCTTATATACAGCATGTTAGAATACTGTATATAAGAGCCCAGTGGTGGAGGCCGCAGCTTATAGGCCGAAAAAGTGGTAACAGGTTCCCTTTAACTTAAGATTTTGTTGCACAACTATTTGAGGCAATCACTGTGTCTCGCTCCAGGGCTATGTGGTATTCGGTCCCGGGCGTCGTACTGTTGGGATATATCACTGGGTGGCCATCACCTGGTTCCATGACCCTGGAGGTCACTTTAAAAGGGGGATTATGTACAGGAGAACATTTATAAAGTTTATATCGTGAAACGACTTGCGGGTTGCGGTTATAGTGATGGCACTGCCGCTGCACAGTTTCTCACCGCTGGGGCCGGTGTTAGTGGCAGCCTGGATGTTGGGCCCTCCGCAAGTAGAGCCGGGACCCCAGGGGATAGGTGATGGAGTTAGGCGGGAAAAGAAGGTAGGCTACACACGGGATTGCAGTGTAACTGGGTTCTTTAATCACAGCGATTTGAGACTGATACCCGGAGGAAGGCTGGTAAACCACTGCTTTACCACTGGTCCCCTTAGTCCCAGTGCCGGTTTGGTGACCTGGTGGCTTCTGTCCCCTGCACCCTTCTCTAGTTGGTGGGTCCCTGTGGCTTTGAGCGTCTAGGGGTCCCCTCCTTGTAGTCTCTCAGTCTTTAGTCTGTACGGTGGGCAGTTTGAACCCAGTGTAATGTTCCGGTCCCTGGTTCTCCAGTCACTGCTGGTGGCCCCGGACTTTACGGTCAGTGAGGTCCTGGATGATCCCCTCACTGTGCAGATTTTATCAAGTCTACCTGGAGCATTTGCCTGACCTAGGATTCTGTACGCAGTCGGTGCTATGGTTCCGGGAGCACTCCACTGTACTCCACCAGCAACCACACGCCTGGGCCCTCAGGTCACCGTCATACACTCCCGTCAGTACGGTTGCGTCCATCTCCTCTTACTTCCACTTACTGACACAAACTCACTGTCTGATCCTCCCCCTGGTTGTTGTCTAGTGCACTGGATCGTCTCCACCCTCAGGTGGCCATCCATTGGGTCCAACACTAGTCTGTCACCAGTAATTGGCGAAGGGAAAAACTGGGATTATAATATGTTTTGCTGTTACCGGCACTGGTCTTCCGGGTTCTTGAGGGTAGGCCCTGCATATTTGACAGGATGCAGTACCATGTAGCTCATGATGGCTTCAGGGGCGCTACAACTACAAACAAACAATTCCTGTAACTGTAAGGCTATGTGCCCAAGTTGCGTATTTGCGTGCAGTTACGCTGCGTATTGCACTGCAGCGTAACTGCATGCGTCCTGCGTCCCCAGCACAATCTATGAAGATTATGCATAATCCATGCACACGTTGCGTTTTAGAACGCAGCGATTTGCATGCTGCCAAAACGCTGTGTTCTAAAAAGCAACATGTCACTTATTCCGTGCGCTTTGGCTGCAGCCCCCGCTCTGTCTATGGTGAAGGCTGCATCCAGAGCGCATGAAATCGGCTTTTTCAATGCATTCATTACGCAGTGTTTCTGCAGCGGTTTGACGCGCACATGTACTGTCAAATCGCTGCAGACATTTCTGCAGGGACACAACGCAACAAGGGCACATATCGTAAATGAGACTTCTGCGCCTCTCGACAGGTATTTTGGCCACTCCTCAAGAGCAAACTGCTGCAGTTGTCTCATGTTTGAAGGTTGGCTTTTCCAGAAGGCATGTTTTATCTCTTTCCAAAGATGCTCAATAAGATTTAGGTCAGGACTTATAGAAGGCCACTGTCCTGTCAATTAGGATCTGGTCCTGTCAAGTAGACCGGATACAATTTCAGATCTACAGGTCCGGGAGCACTTGGGCACCAGCGATCATAATATGGTAAGCTTCAACGTAATATTCAATAGAACATTTCAAAGGGGAAATGCTAAAACCTGGAATTTTAGGAAAGCTGATTTCAACAAATTAAGGGAAAAGCTTATATGTGTAGATTGGGATAATGTCATGGTAACTGGGGATACTGAACATAAATGGGGTAAGTTTAAGGATATACTACTAGAGTCCTGTAAAAAAACTTATACCCTCTGGTAATAAAATGTCCAGGAATAAAAAGAAACCATTATGGATAAATAAGACAATACAAAGTATAATAAAACAAAAACAAAGGGCGCTTAAAATCTTGAAGGCTGAGAATACAGAAATAGCATTTCAGGAGTATAAAGATATCGATAGGAAATGTAAAAAAAGAAATCAAGCAAGCAAAATTAGGATTTAAATTAGGACTTTAAAATAAATCCCAAAATATTTTATGAATACATTAGTGCCAAAAGTAGTACAAAAGGATAGTATCAGCCCCTTAAAATATAACAATAAGTTAGTTATAGAGGACAAAGAAAAGACTGAGATATTAAATAGGCATTTCTCATCACCAAGGAACTGACTGTTCCAGTGATCATTCAACATGTAAAAATTCAAAGTTCACCACCCGATATAATTAATTTAACACAAGAGGAAGTACGCCTGCTTCTGAGTAAATTAAACATTGATAATCCCCCGGGCCAGATGGTAGTCATCCATGAATATTGAGGGAACTGAGCTCAGTAATTGACAGACTGCTGTATCTCATCTTCTTAGACTCTCTTGTAACAGGGTTGGTGCCTCAGGATTGGAGGATTGCTGATGTGGTATCGATATTTAAGAAAGGTAAGAGGGTGGATCCGGGCAACTACCATTCAGTAAGCCTGACATCAGTAGTATGCAAAGTTTTTAAGGGCATTTTAAGGGATGAGATGCAAAAATATATTGCAGAAAATAATAATAGCTGACAGACAGCATGGATTCATGAAAGATAAGTCTTGTCTAACTAACCTGTTGCAGTTATATGAGGAGGTAAGTGCAAATCTGGATAGTCGTAATGCAGCTGATGTGATTTATTCCAGATTTTAGACACAGCTGACTGTGAACAACCAACATCTTTTGCGACATTGCGTTATGATTTACCCTCTTTTAAGAGTTTGATAATCCTCTCCTTTGTTTCATTTGACATCTTTCATTTTGGAGCAATGATTCATGTCAGTCCACTTGGTGCAACAGCTCTCCAAGGTGTGATCACTCCTTTTTAGATGCAGACTAACGAGCAGATCTCATTTGATGCAGGTGTTAGTTTTGGGAATGAAAATTTACAGGTGATTCCATAATATTTTCCTCATAATTGAGTGATTCCATATTTTTTACCCTGTTTGATTTTGAAAAGTAACCGTTACTGGCTAGCACATTATGTTTTCATGATTTTTTTAGTGTTTCTTAAAGACAGAAAGTTGAAATTTGAAATTACTTTAGTTTTGTGCCATGTCTGGGATCTGCTTTTTTTAAACAAAAGAAAGTAAACAACTGAATTAACATCCTCAGAGTCACGTGAGTCCATAATTTTTGCCAGGTGTTATACTAAAGCTCCAGAAGCAAGAACTAGGGGAAACTATATGCAACTGGGTAAGGCTAGTTTCACACTTGCGTTGGAATGGATCCGTAGCATTGCGTTGTGTGACGGATGCAACGGATGCGTTGCATATAGTGGCACAATTGATGCTACAGATCGTACAAAATAACGCAATCTGTTATAGGTTTCTTTTCCTTGACTTTACACATCTGAGCATGCGCAGTTGTGTAAAAACGGATGCGTTAACGGAATCCGTCAAATGACGGATTCTAACGGAATCCGCCACCATAGGCGTCCATTATAAAAGCAACGGACGCCGACGGAATCCTGCAGGTTGCATTTTTTTGAAGTGCAGAAAAACGCTACATGCAGCGTTCGATCCGCCCGACGGTCAATGACGGTTAGCATCAAAACAACTGATGCGCCGCGGGGCGGATGCAATGCAAGACCATCCGTTGCTATCCGTAGCTAATAGAAGTCTATGAGGAATATAACGGTTTCCTGCAACTGTTACCGTAATTCCTCAAGGCTGCGGATAGCAACGGAAGCCGTCCAACGCAAGTGTGACAGTAGCCTTAGGAATTGGTTAAAAGATAGGAAACAAAGAGTAGTCATTAATGGTACATACTCTAAATGGGCTATAGTCAGCAGTGGGGTGCCGCAGGGATCTGTGCTAGGACCGATTCTTTTTAATCTCTTTATTAATCATCTTGTGGATGGGATAGATAGTAAAGTGTCAGTCTTTGCTGATGACACCAAACTATGTAGGATATTGAAAACTGACCTTCATAGTACAATATTACAAAAAGATCTGGATAAGATGTCAGAATGGGCAGATACTTGGCAAATGAGATTTAATGTTGATAAATGTAAAGTAATGCACCTAGGACGGAGTAATCCTATAACTGCGTATACATTAAATGGAAGTAAACTCGGGACTACAGAACAGGAGAAGGACTTGGGTATTCTCATTACAAATAAGCTGAGCAGCAGCACTCAATGTCAAGCAGCAGCTGCTAAAGCAAACAAGATTTTAGGGTGTATAAAAAGAGAGATTAGATCCCGTGATCCCAACGTATTGTTACCCCTCTATAAATCACTTGTAAGGCCACATCTGGAATATGGGATTCAGTTTTGGGCTCCACATTTTAAAAAGGACATTCAGAAGTTAGAGTCAGTTCAAAGGCGGGCAACTAGACTATTACAAGGAATGGAGGGCTCCCATATGATGACAGGTTGAAAAAGTTAGAGATGTTTAGCTTAGAAAAAAAGACGTCTCAGAGGAGATCTCATTTATATGTATAAATACATGTGTGGTCAATATAAAGGACTGGCACATGACTTATTTCTTCCGAAGACAATACTAAGGACCAGGGGGCACTCACTGAGAGTGGAAGAAAAGCGATTCCGGCAGCTAAATAGGAAAGGGTTCTTTACAGTTAGAGCAGTCAGACTGTGGAATGCCCTACCACAAGAGGTAGTAATGGCTGACACTATAACAGCTTTTAAAAAAGGGCTGGATGATTTCCTCAGTACACAACATTGTTGGTTATAAATGACAATGAAAAATGTATAATTGGTGGAGGAAGGTTGAATGAGATGGACCTAGGTCTTTTTTCAACCTATGACACTTCAGAATAGTCCAATGTTTTCCTATTAGCCATTTTTGGGTGTTTTTAGCTGTGTGTTTTGGGTCGTTATCCTGCTGCAAGACCCATGACCTACGACTGAGACCAAGCTTTCTGACATTGGGCAGCACATTTCTCTCTAGAATCCCTTGACTGTCTTGAGGTTTCATTGTACCCTGCACAGATTCAAGACACCCTGCACCAGATGCAGCAAAGCAGCCCCAGAACATAACAGAGCCTCCTCCATGTTTCACAGTAGGGACAGTGTTCTTTTCTTGATATGCTTCATTTTTCCATCTGTGAACATAGAGCTGATGTGCCTTGCCAAAAAGTTCCATTTTTGTCTCATCTGTCTATAGGACATTCTCCTAGAAGCTTTGTGGCTTGTCAACATATAGTTTGGCAAATTCCAGTCTTGCGTTTTTGTGGGGTTTTTTTCTTTACAACAATGGTGTCCTCCTTGGTCATCTCCCATGAAGTCCACTTTGGCTCAAACAATGACAGATGGTGCAACCTGACTCTGATGTTCCTTGAGCTTAAAGTTCACCTTTAAGCTCTTTAGACATTTTTCTGGGCTCTTTTGTTACCATTCGTATTATCAGCCTCTTTGATTTGACATAAATTTTGCTCCTGTGGTCACGTCCAGGGAGGTTGGCTACAGTCCCATGGATCTTAACTTTTTGAATAATATATGCAACTGTAGTCACAGGAACATCGAGCTGCTTGGAGATAGTCTTTTAACCTTTAACAAGCTCGTCTATAATTTTTTTTCTAATATCCTGAGACAACTCTTTCCTTCGTTTCCTCTGGTCTATGTTGAGTGTGATACACACCGTGTTACCAAACAGCACAGTGAGTATCTGTAGCCCTATATACAGGCTCACTGACTGATTACAAGATTGTAGACACCCGTGATGCTAATTAGTGGACACACCTTGATTTTACATTTCCCTTTTGTCAACTTATTTTCAGGGGTACCATCATTTCTGTCCAGGCCTATTACATGAGTTTTATTTTTATTTTTTTAAAATTCTGTGGAAGCATGGTTGAAAAGCAATGTCTGACTTTCATTTGTTCATTTTCATAGATTTTTTTTATTTATTATTACTTTTGTCAGATTCAAGTTATTTATGTGACCATTGTGGGGTTTTCTTTCATTAAACGAGGGGTACCAATAATTTTGACCACGTGATCTATATGCCCCCAGCCCAGCCAGTGATCTATATGCCCCCAGCCCCGCCAGTGATCTATATGTATCATAGTTTTTCCATCGCAATATTCTGAGAGCTGTGACTTTTTATTTTTTGCCGAACAGAGCTGTATGGGAATTTATTTTTTGTGCAACGAGTTGGAGAATTTTTTGGTACCATTTTGGGGTATATAATATTTATTGATTACTTTTTATTTTTTTCAGATTCAGTTAGTATATAAAAAAGAAATTTACTGTTTTTTTCATTTTTTTGTGCAGTTCACTTTGAGGTTAAAAGTGATAAGACGGATTTATTCTTTGAGTCAGTACAGTTACAGCAATACCGGATTTATAGTTTTTTTTATGCTTTTGTATTTTTTTAAGAAACAAAGCAATATTTTTAAAATTATAGTGATGGTCTCATTACTAGATTGAGCATTAGTGTTCTCGGGGATTCACAGAGCTCGGCCGAGTATTGCAGGTGCTCGGCTATTTCGTCAGGAGAGTGTACTCCGTGCCGGGTTATGCGATGAGGGACTCGCTCGAGTCATACACAAGTGGAACCGTACCCTTTGTGTTATCTTTGTGTAATATTCAAATTTGTTTGGTGACCGGAAATATTTAAGTATGACAACCATGTAAAAGAATAAGAAATCCGGAAGGGGGCAAACACTTTCACCCCACTATTTGTGACATGGGGTATGTCCAGAGGGGAGAACAACATGGAATAAGTCATGGGCTAGGGTCACACAACATTTATACGCGAATGTGAGCAAGCCCTTACAGAGAGAGAGTGTCTAATTGGACGAGATCCAAGAAAAGTAATTTTAGATTGTGCTTTTGAGTATGAAAATAGTTTTAGGAGGAAACATTAAGAAAATGTTATAATTGAAAGATCCTTAAAGACAGAATCAGAATGACTGGGTTCATTAAACAAAAAAAAAAAACGCCAATATATTCCCCTTAAAGGGAATTTGTCAGCAGGTTTTTGCAATGTAATGTGAGGACAGAATGTTAGAACACAAGAATCAACTATGACTCTCATCAAGCTGTTTACTTAAACTAAAGGCTTTATCACCTAGTGATTATCATTGCGGGACTACAATGTCACGTGCACGGCCATTTGGCACGCCGCCTCCTGTGATTGACACCTCACTGTCAATGTATAATTTCTATTGAGAGCCTGATGTGGGTGGTGAAACTGACTCAGCTCTACTACTTTGCTAAATCTAAAGGCTTTGATTGTGTCTGAATGGCTGTAGCCAGTAATCTAAGTGCTATATTGTTGGATTCAGAATCTCTTTACCTATAATATGTTGCTCTCAGATGAGGTAGAAAAAAAACCTGCTGACAGATTCACGTTAAAGGGCCTCTGTCAGCACAGAATAACTGTTCACACTAAGGAGTACTTTGCACGTTGCGACATCGCTACTGCGATATCGTTGGGGTCAAATCGAAAATGACGCACATCCGGCGCCGGTAACGACGTTGCAACGTGTAAAGCCTAGATGCGCTGATAAATGATCGCAAAAGCGTCGAAAATCGGTGATCTGTGTAGCGTCGGTCATTTTCATAATGTCGCACCAATAGGAGATACGATGTTGTTCCTCATTCCTGTGGCAGCACACATCGCTGTGTATGAAGCTGCAGGAGCGAGGAACATCTCCTTACCTGCGTCCACCGGCAATGCGGAAGGGAGAAGGTGGGCGGGATGTTTACGTCCCGTTCATCTCCGCCCCTCCGCTTCTATTGGCCGCCTGCCGTGTGACGTCGCTGTGACGTCGCACGATCTGCCCCCTTAGGAAGGAGGCGGGTCACCGGCCAGAGCGACATCGCAGGGCAGGTAAGTGCGTGTGAAGCTACCGTAGCGATAATGTTCGCTACGGCAGCTATCACAAGATATCGCATGTGCGACGGGGGCGGGTACTATCGCGCTCGGCATCACTAGCCGATGCTAGCGATGTTGCAACGTGCAAAAGTACCCCTAAGTATAGGTGCTCGTGCATCATGGCGGGTGTAATCATTTAAATTCACCTTCCCACCTGCTGCTTTCCTCTCCTTCTCCACCCTCCCCTTCTTCTGTGATTGACAGCTATGGCTTGATAGAACCAGAGAAGGGAGGCGATAGATGAAAAAAAGACAGTGGGTGGGAAGGTGAATTTAAATTATTAGCCCCGCCATGATGCTTGAGCGCCTGTACTTGATGTGAACATTCATCCGATGCTGATAGAGTCCCTATAACCTTTCGGGGGGAGGGGAGAGGACGCCTATTCGGCTGGAAAACCATGTGCCATTATGTTGGGGTGCATGGACTTGCAGAGGTAGCTTGTCAATCAATATGCCTAGGAGTGACAACAACCATGCTTATAGTGTTGTCAGCAGTGATTGTTACACCTCCTTGCTTCGCCCCTATGACTGAATATGAGCTGGTGCAGAGAGAACAAAATGTCTTTCTCCCTGTAGCCACTTTTCCAGTAAACACTAGCTACAGAGGATGTAAAATATAATTTACTTGCAAATCAGCCTAACTGCAGATACATAGCATTTCTGGAGATAAAGGGAACCAGTCAAGTCCATATATAAATACTTTTTGTGGTGACGTGAATTTTACATGTTGTTAGTGCATGCAAAAAAATTGAAGTGTTAAAGATTTGAGGATTTTCTTGGCAGATATATTGGGTTCAAGCATAAATTTATTATGCATCTCACACAGAATAATCAGTTTTCTTTGCAGCAACTGTATTCGCCAAAAAAAGAATTCAATTAATTTGCTCATGTACAGAACCCAGCGTATTGTAGCAAATGGGGTTAATGAGTGAGTAGGCTGCAAATACAGCTGCAGAAACAAACCTTTTAAATGGCAATACGTCTACAAAAGAAACAAGTGTTTTTTGTTTAAAACCAGAACATAATAGACAGAAATAAAATAGAAACATAATTGCTTCCCTGGATTATGTTTAGAATAATATTCTGCACATTTTACAGCTTGCAGAAAAGTCATTTTTTGTAAATTAGTTTTCCTTTTAGCTGAAATACCACCTGCATGCCTCCAGCGTATATTAAAGGGAAACTGACGGTTCATAAATGCTGAAGACACCGCAGGGGTGGACACAGACAGGAGAAAGCCCCTGTGCAATAACAGAATAAGGGCCCCTAAGGCCTCATGCACACGTTGAGTATTTGGCGAGTTTTTTACCTCCGTATTTGTAAACAAAACCAGGAATGGAACAATCAGAGATAAAGTATAATAGAAATGTTGCGGGCAGGGGACAGACCACGGCAGGGGGGCTGCTCGAGACGCTCGGATCCGGGGTCGTTGCGGTGGCTCGAGGGGAAGCCGGATCTGGGCCTGAGCACCTGTCCGTCACCCGCAAGTGAAAAGTTATATAGGGGAGGTTTTTTCAGTGACGCCACCCGTGGTGTGCTGTGATTGTTGGTGACACCCCCGCTGCCGCTGGAGGCGATGCCCGGGGCTGATGGATTGGGGCAGCTGGATGTTATCCCCTCCACGGGTAGGCGGGGTTGTAGTTCCGGGGCCCCAATATAGGTGGGATGGTGCTGCGGAGCGCAATCTGCAGGGTTGGACCGGATGGTATTGGTGTACTTACAGTTCTGATTAATCCACACAGAGTACAAAGGGTAAACCAACTTGCCACTGACCGGTGACCTCCGGCGGGTGTGTTCGGATCCCACACCCTGGTACAGCAAACAGGGGTCCCTTCCTCCTGTAGTTAGTGTTGTGTCCTTGTTGTTCACTACTCCGCATGAAACGGGTAAGTCCACTCCCGGTGATACTGTGTGTTGGGAGCTGTGGCCCCCGAGAACTGACTCGTGGGATCTTAGCAGGCAATTGCGGAGCCCTATCCCCCTCGTTGGGCTTCCGTCTCGCTCTATCTGGGCCTCCTGTGGGACAAGACCTGAAATCTTGTCCCCGGCTGGTCAATTGGTAAAGTGCGTGAAGCTGTCCTTGCCCTAGGGTCCAGGTACCCTGTCGTGCACAGCCTCCAGAACGGATTCCCGCTGTCTGTACCGGTGGGCTACAACCCTGCCCCGGTCCACTTAAGGTCTCCAGTGACCGGATCTCCATCGCCTGTGGCCCTGTCTGCCGACTGCCACCTAGTCAGTAGTCCGGCAGTCCAGGGGCTCCAACCCCTGACTATCCTGTCACTTTACTCTCCTCTCTCTCCACTTACTCACTGTCTTGTTCCCTCCCAGGACACCTCAGAACCCCTAGGTGGGCGTCACCATCCGCTTGGCCCTGCCCACTGGTGTGTTCCTATTGTCATGGGGGGTGATTAGGCTTTGCTGGCTGATGTTGTGTACTATGGATGTGGGGTTGTGATGGAGGGCCAAGGAGGAGGGAATCCTGCCCCTGGAAGAGGGGTGCAGTCATCAGTGACACCCTGATTTTGTCAGGGCGTCACACTCCCCCTTGGTAGAACACAGCCAGTCCTCGGGCTGTCCGGCCACTGACATTTATTAAACTGCTTCTGTAAAATGTAAAAAGGTAACATTATATAAAACATTATTTACATTTCATCCCTTGACAGGGAGGCACTTCACTTAAATGTTCCGGAACCCTCTGGCCTGGAGGTTAGCCAACGGTTTTATTAGTGACTGGGCCTCGGCCGACTCTACCGCAGGCCCTTCCTCCAACCAGTGCTCTCCAGTGGGTGTCACAGTCCTGGTGGGCAGAGGAACAAGAAAGCAAATAAGGGATATTTACATGAACCCAAGAAAGTTT
The DNA here is from genome assembly GCF_048569485.1 of Anomaloglossus baeobatrachus. Lineage (NCBI taxonomy): Eukaryota > Metazoa > Chordata > Amphibia > Anura > Aromobatidae > Anomaloglossus > Anomaloglossus baeobatrachus. Next base: position 596,020,499 of record NC_134356.1, read on the forward strand.
TTGGGTGGCCTCTGCCAGTGCTGAGGCCATGGTGCATAAACAACAAAGGGTAAAGCTGCGTTAAACAGGGGAAAGTAGGTAGCCGGGTTCCACTACCAAATTACTCCTTCTCAGAAAGGTGGCGGTGGGAGGCGAGGCATGGCTTTTCATCGACCACTACCCATTTTTTTACATCGAGGGCAAACCACCCCTGCTCTCCACAGTGCCTGGTGTAGCTGACCATATCTCCGGGTTCCCGATCCCGATCTGGATGTCCGGTTGGCAGATCAGGGGCCACATCCCTCCGGGACACAAAAATCTCTGCATCCAGTCCCGGCTCATAAATGAACACCCACCCTTTTCGGGGTTCAAAGTGGTGGATCTGCCATCTGTAGGTCGGACACCTGACCCGGAAGGTGGCTTACCGTAGACAGTCATTTTCCCGGTAGGTCCGTAGGTCCGGGCAATCACATCTGCTTTCTTCTTTTCCCGAGCAGCTCTCTGCGGAGCTGCTGCCGCTCCCAGTATGGGGCGCGGTTCCCGTGCTCCTCCTCCTGCTCAGGAGCCAAGCCCACCAGGATGCCCTCGGCGCCGGCTACCACCAGCCTCTCATGTTGCCGTGGGTCCCATCCATCAGTGGCCTGCTCCTCATCCCTGCAGGAACACACCAGCTGCTCCTCAGCCGGGGCGGAAAACTTGGGAGCTATTTGCGTTGCAGCTGGGGTAAAGACAAGGACCAGTGCAGCCTCCATAGCGGCCGGACACAAGGACGGATCAGATGTCATCAGGGCTGCAGCCAGGCTCTGGGCCGGGACAGACGCCACCAGCGGTGAGGCCAGGCTTGGGGCCGGGTCGGACGTCGTCAGCGGTGCTAGAGTGGTGGTGAAGGTAAGGCCCGAGGAACCAGTGACTGGGTCCTCCCCAGCAGACACCACGGCGGGTTCCGCTGCCACAGGAAGGGGCAACGGGTCGGTCAGGGCATTGGCTGCGGGCACGGGTGACGAGGGAGGTGGCGTGGCGGACGGGAGCAGGCCGGACCCCCTCAGCCGGGCAGGCCGGTTCCTGGGGAACATAGGGGCGTGGGTCTCAGCTTACCCAATCCTCAGATGCCATCTCCACTTCACGCGCCCGGACGGCTGCAGCCAGGCCCTTCATTTCCGATGTCCACTTCGCCAGCATGAAGTGGGCTTGGGCCTGGATCCTCCAGCACATCCTCTCTGTCAGCTCTTCTATCCAGTCAGCATTTCCGGGAATGGGGCTTTCCGGGCACCACCTGCTAGGCCGCTGGGACATCCTGCCGAGTTGGTGTCCAGGAACTGGTTTCTGCAGAGTCCTGGCGTCCCTGCACTTTAACAGTTCTGGTCACATGCCGCTCTTTCGCCCTCCCCTTTGTTTTTCCACAGCAGTCTCCAGCTGTGATCAAAGGAAGGGGCAGAGCTCCAGACTCGCACTCTTTTTGGGGATGAAGATGATGAGGTTGTCCTTTTTGGCACTCCAAAAAATGCAGCGGTTCAAGGGTTAACAGTCAGGGAAAGGCGCACTTCACCCAGGTTAGTGGATGGGGTGAGAATCCTGTTCGTGACGCCAAGTTGTGTTGCGGGCAGGGGACAGGCCATGGCGGGGGGGCTGCTCTAGACGCTCGGATCCGGGGTCGTAGCAGTGGCTCGAGAGGAAGCCGGATCCGGGCCTGAGCACCCGTCTGTCGCCCGCAAGTGAAAAGGGGGTATTTTATATGGGAGGTTTTGTCAGTGACGCCACCCGTGGTGTGCGGTGATTGTTGGTGACACCGACGCTGGATGCGATGCCCGGGGCTGATGGAGTGGGTCAGCTTGATGGTATCCCCTCCATGAATAGGGGGGGGGGTTGTAGTCCCCGGGCCCCAATATAGGTGGGATGGTGCTGCGGAGCACAATCTGCAGGGTTGGATTGGATGGTAGTGGTGTACTTACAGTTCTGAATAATCCACACAGAGTCCTAATGGTAAACTAACTTGCCAGGGACCAGTGACCTCCAGCGGGTGTGTTTGGCTCCCACACCCTGGTACAGCAAAAGGAGATCCCTTCCTCCTGCACTTAGTGTTGTGTCCTTCTTGTTGACTACTCCGCATGGAACGGGGAAGTCCACTCCCGGTGATAGTGTGTGCTGGGAGCTGTGGCCCGCGAGAACTGACCCGTGGGATCTTAGCAGGCAATTGCGGAGCCCGATCACCCTCGTTGGGCTTCCGTCTCGCTCTATCTGGGCCTCCTGTGGGACAAGACCTGAAATCTTGTCCCCAGCTAGTCAATTGGTAAGGTGTGTGAAGCTGTCTTTGCCCTAGGGTCCAGGTACCCTGTCGTGCACATCCTCCGGAACGGATTCCCGCTGTCTGTACCGGCGGGTTACAACCCTGCCCTGGTCCACTTAAGGTCTCCCACGACCGGATCTCAGTTGCCTGTGGCCCTGTCTGCCAACTGCCACCTAGTCAGTAGTCCGGCAGTCCAGGGGCTCCAACCCCTGACTACCTCGTCACTTCACACTCCTCTCTCTCCACTTACTCACTATCTTGTTCCCTCCCAGGACACCTCAAAAGCCCTAGTTAGGCATCACCATCTGCTTGGCCCCGCCCCCTGGTGTGTTCCTATTGTCATGGGGGGTGACTAGTCTTTGCTGGCTGATGTTGTGTACCATGGATGTTGGGTTGTGATGGAGGGCCAAGGAGGAGGAAATCCTGCACCTGGAAGAGGGGTGCAGTCATCAGTGACACCCTGATTTTGTCAGGGCGTCACAGAAACACAGGCACAAATTTTTTTTCCCACTGTTGATTTTGGCTACAAATATGGAAGTAAAAACTCACCAAATACTCAACGTGGCCTTGAAGCCTGATCGTTCTATAATGGAGGAAGCACGTCCTCTTACCTTTAGGCCCCTGAAATACCGGCTATACGATTTCATCGATACATGTTTGAGTCAAACTCGCAGAATTTCAGTGAAAAACAAGCTTTAGGGTATGTGTGCAGACTGCAAAAATTTTCTGTACTAAATAGAAAAAAAAAATGCGTTTTTGGGTATTGACAGTGCTGCTTTTTTTCTAGACCAAAAACTGCAAGGAAAAGATGAAACAATGTACAGCATTTTTGATTTCTCACCGTCTTTGCTGGGATAAAGATAGTGTCACGGATGACAGACAGTCCTACGGTGTCCGACTATAGGTCACAGTGTTTGGCTGCACAAAATGCTCCCTGACCTCCTATTATTTCTGTTTGGGTTTCATCCCTTTCCCTTTAGGACTCTACAGAGTTCCTCAGCCTGTCAGCTGCTTTTTATCAGCACTTCCCTTGTGTCTTTATATACCTTCACTTCCTATTACACAGTGCTGGTGATAGTTCACAGGCTGAACCCGCTAAATATCTGGAAGATAATTACTACATTTCATAGTCCAGATCCGTGGCTAGCAACTACAGCATCACCTCGCCCATAAAAGTCTGATCAAAATACAAAATTAACAAATCCACAAACAAAAAAAAAAAAAAAAAAATGCAGTAAGGAGCAATCAAAATGTAATATCTCAAAGTAGTATCAACACAAAATGCTCTCTCCCCCCACAAAAAAAAATAAAAAATAAAAGTCCCAACATCGCTCCTCTGAGCAAAAACAAAAGGACAGGTCTTGGAAAATGGTGATAAAAAAACCCCCCAAAAAGGCAAAAAATGAAAAAAAAAAATAAATAAAATTTAAATGGAAATTGATCATGTTGGGAAAGGGTCTGGTTTTTTTTAGATGGTTAAAACTCCATCGTGACCATATTCTCAATTCTCAAGAGCTCAGGGATTTATATTCTATAAGTTACTACTTTTTCTTACACTGAAGAGGTGGCCGGTAACCAAGTCAGAGTGGCCGGTTTCCCAGGTAAGGAGTGTGTGGTTGCAAGCTGTGTGATTCAGCTGGCAAGCGCTGCTCTGAAGCTGGCTGAATAAGGCTGGTCGCTGGCTTCCGTCTCGCCTATACTCAGATTACAGGCCGGTTTCAGACGTCCGTGTTTTAGGTACGCTTGACATCAGTTTTTAAACGCGAATGTCCTACATACCCATGTTATTTTCTGGAATTGCACACGTCCGCGTTTTCACACGGACCTTGTGACCCCGCACGTACACATGCCCATTTTTTTCTCTGGCATCACGGGTGTCACACTGATCACACACTGATGTGATCCATGTGATATTAGTGTGACACATACTGGAGAAAACACAGGCCTGAAATAAAAAGATTTTCTATATCCACCTGTATCCAGCGCGGCTTTCTTCGGCTCTGCTGTCTCCTGCTTCTGACCCCCGCTAATTATACTCATTGAATATTCACTGCACCTTGGACCTAGAAGTAGGAGCATCACTGAGGACAGGTGTATGCAGCAAGAAAGCAGTGTACAGTCCCTGACAGAAGTTCTGTCGCTTATCCACGTTATGTAAATTAAAGCTTATAACCTGACTTTCAATTCATCCATTGGTTTCATAAATTACTCTTTTGAAAGCTGAAATCCTCCCCAACTTGGTTTAGGTTATGAAAATAAAGTTGCTGCAAAGCTGAAATATTGATCATATAATTAAACACAGAAAGGTCAGAGTTTGACAAGACAAAAGTTGTCGCCTTGTCATATAATGCACCCAATCCTAGTTTACATCCTCACCTGTGCGCACTAAATGATTGGTTAATTAGTGGGTGTGTATAAAAAGAAACCCAGCACCCCAGACCTTCACTTGAACTGCAACTTGACCTCTGACAACATGGCAAAAATCCACCCTGCGACCAAAGCCTTGATTTTCAAGAGGCTGAAGACCAGAACCACTGCAGAGGTGGCTGGCACCTTTAATGTGTCTCAGCGTCAAGTACAAAGAATTAAAGATTTGAAGAGACTGGAGATCTTTTTGACAAGCCCAAGTCTGGCAGACCCCGCAAGACAACTGCTCAGGAGGAACGTTTGTTGGTTAGAACAGGGTTTCCCAACTCCAGTCCTCAAGGCACACCAACAGTGCATGTTTTCAGGATTTCCTTAGCATTGCACTGCTGTTGGAACCAGCACCTGGGCAGGTAATTACATTAACACCTGTGCAATACTAAGTAAATCCCAAAAACCTGCACTGTTGGTGTGCCTTGAGGACTGGAGTTGGGAAACCCTGGGTTAGAAAATCCAAAGCCAGCCCCTGTTCCACTGCAGCAGAGCTCCGAAAGGCCTGGTCACCTCAAGTCCCTGTGTCAACTAGAACAGTTTGTAGGATTCTGTCTCGAAATGGCTTCCATGGTCAAATCAGTGCCCAGAAGGCAGCACTAAACGAAAGGCAATTAAAAAACTGTGGCATTTGCCAAGTCCCACAGCCTGCTAAACAGATGGATGCTGGAAAAAAAAAAAAGAAAAAAAAAAAAAAGGTGGCAGAAGGTGGATTTCTCTGATGAATCTTCAGTTGAATTACACCACAGCCACCGCAAATACTGCTGTTGACCTACTGGAGCCCGTATGGATCCAGAAAACCGTTAAATTTGGTGGTGGAAAGATCATGGTCTGGGGTTACATTCAGTATGGGGGTGTGCAAAACATTTGCAAGGTGGAAGGCAATATAAATAGCCTAAAATATCAAGAAATATTAGCTACCTCTTACATTCCCAATCATAAAAGGGGTCAAATTCTGCAGCAGGATGGTGCTCCATCTCATCCATCCATCTCTACAACAAAGTTCCTCCTGGCAAAGAAGATCAAGGTGCTCAAGGACTGGCAAGCCCAGTCACCAGACATGAACATCATTGAGAAAGATTAGGGTAGGATGAAAGGGGAAGCTTGGAAGACAAAACCAAAGAATCTAGATGAACTCTGGGAGGCATGTAAGACTGCATTCTTTACTTTTCCTGATGACTTCATCAATAAATTGTATGAATCATTGTTGAACCACATGGATGCAGTCGTTCAAGCTCATGGAAGTCACCCAAAATATTAAATATGGCTCTAATAGCACCACAACTTCATTCACCAATGTTATGCAACATATCTTTGTATTAGAAGTTAATTATTTGTTTGAATTTCAAATTACTTTCTGTTGGCAACAAAACGTTTGTCTTGCCAAAATCTGACCTTTCTGTGTTCATTAAATGATCAGTATTTCAGCTTTTCAGTAACTATTTTTATAACCTAAACCAAATTTGGGAGAGTTGCAGCTTTCAAAAGAGTAATTTATGAAACCAATGGATGAGTTTAAAGTCAGGTTATAAGCTTTTATTTACATAACATGGATAAGCGACACAACGTTTGTCAGGGACTGTATGTGCAGTGACATCAAGGAGGTCATCAGAGTTCCCAATGAACACTGATGAACCTTTGAAGTCACAGTCATGACACCCACTGTTGCACATGGGTGTCATCAGGAGGTCATCAGAGTTCATTGAGAACTTTGATGACCTCCTGGACGTCACTGCTTGCTGACTACTCACCTGTCCCCGGCGATGCTCCTGCTTCCAGGTCAGAGGTGCAGTGAATATTTAATGAGCATAATTAGCAGAGGTCAGAAGCAGGAGACAGAGCAGAAGACAGCAGCGCTGGATACAGGTGAATATATAAAATCTTTTTATTTCACAGACACGCGTTTCTCCGGTATGTGCCACATGTATGCAAACACATATCACATGTATGACAAACGTATGACCATAACCATGTGTGTGGCATGTACCAGATTAAACACGGACATCTGAAACCAGCCTCAATCTACCTCTGCTAGCAGCATTGGAGAGCTCCCAGTTCAGACTGCTGGAGCCATCATACCGCAAGTGGCAGTCTTCACGAATGAACCTTGCCCCAGGAAATTGGGAGCACGGGAGCGGTGCACTCCTGGGGAAAGGTTAGAACAATTCTAAGGTGTATTCTAAATGAAGGAAAATGTTAGTTTTCCTAAAGACTTTTGTGCCCCTGACCTCTTTTAAAACAGCCTGTATAAGCTGCTCATTTCTCATATTTGCTCTACTCGAAACCTGCTTTTCGAGACTGCACACACAGGGGTTTATTTGCACTTTGCAAAGAAATTCCCAAGAAGAGCCGTCTTGAATCTGATAGGCAGTAGATGATACAAGCAGCTTGTGTCTCAAATCACTTTGCAGAAAGACACGTTACCACAATACTGAAAAGCAGAAATAACAGTCTTTGCTGAGCAGATATGCAGCCTCCAATGATGCAACCGTTCGGTTAATCTTCCATTTTTCAGCCAGTTATGTGGATATAGTGCGTACAGCCATGGTGCCATCACTGTACATGCCCTAATTGTTAAATATCAGCTCTTCATACCAAACTTGTGGATCTCAAAACTTTTTTTTTTTTTAAATTTTAATTTTAAAAACACACATAATCTGTCCGTTTGGTTGAATGATTTGTTGTTAGTTTGTGGATTAGCATTTAATTTGCTTATGGAATTGAAGCCAACAGATCGGACCGGTTATGCACAAACCTTTTACATGCTGAGTTGATGTAAGTGAAGAATTTACATCTCTTTAGTGTGGTCCAGAAATTTTTTTATTGAATTTGTTTCTGTATTCCATTTCTTTTTCTGTAACTACTGCATTTTTTTGCCATGGTTTTTGTTCATAACTAGGGATGATCGAATACCTCAAATATTCTGCTTTGCGAATATTTTCCGAATAAGTCAAGGCTATGCGAATATTCGATGTGCAATGTAAGTCTATGGGAAACCCGAATAGTTCAGAATAGTTGTTATTCGGGTTTCTCATAGACTTACATTGCACATCGAATATTTGCAAATAGTCAAATAGCGGCGACCTAGTTGGAAAATATTTGCGAAGTCGAATATTTCAGGTCTTCGATCATCCCTATTCATAACCTTTCTGCAGTCCTTCCCCAGCAAAATCTATGGGAAATCCAAAATGCTGTGAGCACACTGCGGTTTTATTCCCCTACAGGTTTTGCTGCAGAATTTCTGCAGCAAAAAGAAGTAGCATGTCCCTATTTTCCACAGGTATCTGCAGTTTTGCCATAGATAATTGTTAAAAACCGCAGGGACCAACCTGCGGAAAAGCTGCGGTAAAACCGCATGCGGATTTTGGGTGAGTTTTTTTGCCGCGGGTGCGGATTTTACTTAAAACACATTTTTCCAGTGCGCACAGACCAAGAGAATTGATAGACCAGTGTTTCAGCTTTCTAGGACCTAAAACCTTACAAAATATTTACCCATGTCGCAAATCTGGGGCAGATTCATCCAGTGGTTTGTCCGGAAATTAAGCAATATAGGAACAAGTCCGAAAGAGCTAAAAACTCACTTAAAACTCCTCTAAAACACCAGATTTACTTCTGTGCCAAATCTGGAGGATGAATGGTCATATATTAACATTCACCAAAAAAGTTGAAAACCCTTCTAAAGCTGTTGATTTACCCTTGTGATAAACTTGGGGTATGTAATCATGCAGACATAGGGTACGTGCCCACAATCAGTATTCAGAGTTTTGGACACAGCAAGTTTCAGCTGCGTCCAAAATGCTGTGATGTACAATACAAGCACAGTGGATGGGATTTATAGAAATGAACCGTGTAAGAACGAGACCCAAGAAACTGGTGAAATTGCATTTTTTGGTACAATTTAGTGAAGGGATTTATGCAATTTAAAAATACATATTGTTCTGTAATACAAGATCTCATAGGCTATATTGAAGGAAAAAGGAAATAAGTAGAAGTTCTTGAAAGAAGGGGAGGATTAAACAAAAGCGCAAATGTCGGACTGCTCGGATCCGGGGGTTTTGCTGTGGCTCGAGGGTCAGCGGCCACTCTAATAACAGGGGGAGAGGGGGGGGGGGCGGCGAATATTTACAAGGGACAGTTTGTGACGCCACCCGTGGTTCACGGTAAGGGGAGTAACGCCGCTGCCGATGGGAGTCCCCGGGGGAGATGGAGACGTGCAGCCAGATGGCATTCCCTCCACGGGTAGGGGAGACCCCGAGACTCTTGAGGATAGGTGGAGGATGGCATGGTGCAGGCTGCGTGGGCAGGCAGGACACAGGGGGGGAGGGAAGCAGTGTACTCACTCAGACTGTGTGGAGGTTGCTGTAACCATTAAGCAGACTGACACAGAAGTAAACCAAGTCTCTGGGTGCCGCTGCCACTCTGGGGAGCTCGTCCGTGAATCCGTTCCCGCTGGTATTGTTGGTGGTGATCTGGAGCCTGCCTCCATGCACATGTAGATAGAGGTTTCTGAGGGACCCCTCGGCTTGAAGCTGTCGGGTTCCGCTCCCTATATTTATATAGGGGAGTTGTGCTCTCGATGGCTGACACTTGGGATTTCTGTAGGCCGCATAAGCTGGAAAGCCCTATCCCTCTCGTGTTGGTGCCTTTGATCTCTGAGCTCTTGGGGAAAGTTCATAAAGAGACTATCCTCCACAGGTTAATTACCAGGTTGCGTGAAGCTACTCCCTGATCTAGGGTCCTGTATCCTGCTGTGCTCGGTACCAGTCCGGTTACTGGACTTTCCGGTGCCGACTGTTCTCCAAAAGTAAGTCTGGGCACCCTTCTCCAATACCCTGCGACCAGGTCTCACACTTCTCCGGTCCCAGCCCACAGTCTGCGACCTAAACAAAGTCTCCCAGGGAGCTACAACTCCCTCAGCTCCTCACTCTACTACTAAACTGACTATGTCCCTCCCACCAGTCTGCCTGACCCCCTAGGTGAGTGGCCCTTTTCCAGCTAGACCACCCACCGGTGTGCCTGACAGGGTATGGTGTGAGGTGTGGTTAGGATGAGTGCTGATGGGAACAATACCAGAGTTAGGATCCCAGAACCATGGAAGATGAGTTCTGCACCATAAGAGAAAGGAGTGCAGTTCTCTGTGACACCCTGATAAGGTCAGGGACGTCACACAAACAAAATTAATCCAGTCAGAATAAGGTTAATTGGTTAGCCCATCAATGGTCGTAAAAAAATACACAGTGTCCTCATTCTGGGGGAGAGCTAGATTACATAGTCTAGGAAAAAAAAAAAAAATCCATCTTCCGTTAATAACCCAGCAGGATCTCCACAAGGAGAACAGGCAGGCTCGATCTGGCGTGGCGGGGTACCCGGGAAACCCCCAGTAGGCCCCGCCCTTGTCTGTAATTTATGCTGTCTCCAGCAGCCTGCAGGGCCCCCCGCCGAGTGTATTATGACCTGCGGCCGCGGCTCGCCAGACGCCACCACAGGTGATAATATTGTATGCAGGCTGCAGGCAGCAGTCAGATGACAGTGGGGGGGGGAGGGAGGGGCGCTCGTGACCTGGAGGCACCTGGAGGTTTGCTGCAGCGCGGCAGGGGCAGAGCAGGAGCTCCATCCGAGAGGAAGGAGATGCATTCTAGTGGTGCATCAGCAGGACCTGCGATAACTCATGCCCATGTGACCGTGTAGGAGGAGCCGGGCAGGAGCTGCCGTTCAGGGATGATGTGCCGAGGAAGAAGTGTCCGGTGAGGGGGGAGGGGGTGTGTGCAGGATGAGTGGGACAAGGGGAGGGGGGGTGTGCAGGATGAGTGGGACATGGGGAGGGTGTGTGTGCAGGGTGAGTGGGACATGGGGAGGAAGGTGTGTGCAGGGTCATTATCCTGTACACCCAGTGCCAGTGTCATTATCCTGTACGCCCCAGTGTCATCATCCTGTACCCCCCAGTGTCATCATCCTGTACCCCCAGTGTCATCATCCTGTACCCCCAGTGTCATCATCCTGTACCCCCAGTGTCATTATCCTGTACGCCCCAGTGTCATCATCCTGTACCCCCCAGTGTCATCATCCTGTACCCCCAGTGTCATCATCCTGTACCTCCAGTGTCATCATCCTGTACCTCCAGTGTCATCATCCTGTACCTCCAGTGTCAGTATCTTAGGCTATATGTAATTACTCCTCAGGGGGCCTCTATATGTGATAGTACAAGAGGAGCTTCAATATAAATACTGTATATGTAAAAAAAAAAAAAAAAAAATGCCTGATCTGTCTATAGAGCAGTGTTGTCAGAATACACAGGACTAGTGAAGGGTTTATCCATTATTTAAGACTAGTTTAGAAACTATAGTGAAGACAAAATATTCACCAGAGTCTCCAAATGGAAAAGTGTATTGGGTGGTAATGCTTCACACCTCCACATAATGACTCTTAGGGTATGTGCCCTCGATTAGGACTCACTGTGTTCTGCATGGAGCGGGTTCTGACCTGCGAGGCCGCCCGTCTCCTCCGCAGGAGACCGCAGCTGTCAGTACCCACAATCAGGCTTCAGGGCGCTGCGGTCTCTCGTTTGTGTTCACCCTACGGAGGAGCATGCGATTATGCAGCAAACAATTGACATGCTTCGGTCTAGAAAGAAGATCCGCAGGTCAGGGTTTGCTGCGGAAAAAAGAATCACATTGGGCACGGGATTTCTAGAAATCCATCCACTGCTTGTACTTACAACGCAGTGTTTTGGATGCAGCTGAACCATGCTACAGCCAACATGCTGCAAACACTGATCGTGGACGGCTGGGCACGCACCCTTACAGGGGATTTCCCAGATAGATGGCGGCAGAGGGGGATTAAGGTTAGTAGATGTTTCCATGTGAAGATGCTGGATAACGTTCTGCTTCTCTTTGAATATTGTTTGGCTGATGGACTCGGTGGTTTTCCTAGGACAAGGAATGTCCGTGTGTAAGAAAAACTGCGACTGACTGTAAATAACAGATTCCATTATTAACTACAATAAATAAGAGATGCTACAAGAAATACAGCGCTATCTGCAGGCCCAGGACAGGGCCTCTACTGCGCTATCTGCAGGCCCAGGACAGGTCTCTACTGCGCTATCTGCAGGCCCAGGACAGGTCTCTACTGCGCTATCTGCAGACCCAGGACAGGTCCTCTACTGCGCTATCTGCAGACCCAGGACAGGTCCTCTACTGCGCTATCTGCAGGCCCAGGACAGGGCTCTACTGCGCTATCTGCAGGCCCAGGACAGGTCCTCTACTGCGCTATCTGCAGGCCCAGGACAGGTCCTCTACTGCGCTATCTGCAGGCCCAGGACAGGTCCTCTACTGCGCTATCTGCAGGCCCAGGACAGCGCAGAAGAGCCCTATCTGCAGGCCCAGGACAGCGCAGAAGAGCCCTATCTGCAGGCCCAGGACAGGTCCTCTACTGCGCTATCTGCAGGCCCAGGACAGGTCCTCTACTGCGCTATCTGCAGGCCCAGGACAGGTCCTCTACTGCGCTATCTGCAGGCCCAGGACAGGTCCTCTACTGCGCTATCTGCAGGCCCAGGACAGGGTTCTTCTGCGCTATCTGCAGGCCCAGGACAGGGTTCTTCTGCGCTATCTGCAGGCCCAGGACAGGGTTCTTCTGCGCTATCTGCAGGCCCAGGACAGGGTTCTTCTGCGCTATCTGCAGGCCCAGGACAGCGCAGAAGAGCCCTATCTGCAGGCCCAGGACAGGTCCTCTACTGCGCTATCTGCAGGCCCAGGACAGGTCCTCTACTGCGCTATCTGCAGGCCCAGGACAGGTCCTCTACTGCGCTATCTGCAGGCCCAGGACAGGGTTCTTCTGCGCTATCTGCAGGCCCAGGACAGGGTTCTTCTGCGCTATCTGCAGGCCCAGGACAGGGTTCTTCTGCGCTATCTGCAGGCCCAGGACAGGGTTCTTCTGCGCTATCTGCAGGCCCAGGACAGGGTTCTTCTGCGCTATCTGCAGGCCCAGGACAGGGTTCTTCTGCGCTATCTGCAGGCACAGGACAGGGCTCTTCTGCGCTATCTGCAGGCCCAGGACAGGGCTCTTCTGCGCACTGTGGAGTTTGCTAATAGGCGCACGTTCTACTGAGAGAAGCCGAAAATGTACAAGTAATAAAAACGTTTATGGTAGCCATAGTGTGGGCCCCTAGAGGCAATTTCCCTGGTAGGCCCCCGGCACCCCAGTCCGACCCTGAGAACAGGTATCTTCCAAGTGTTGATGTGAGAACGCTCGAGAGTAGAAAGATTAAGGTTCTAAAAGCAGAGTTAATGCGTTTTTAGCCATTTGCCGATTGCATTACTTTATGATGGAGGGAATAAAGTATTAAAAGAACAGTGGACAACATCTTCTGTTGAGTAACTACTTATGCGGCCTAGTCATTATATACAATGAAATGTGAATAGTTGTGGATCTTAAGTGTCAGGAAATAACAAATCCTCACATCAGCAGTAAATGTAAAAATGTATATTTAATTAATCAGTATACTGTAAGTGATATATTGGAATCGTAAAAAAAAAAAAGAAGTTATTTTTCCAGAGAGCAATTTACGATTGTTAAGCACAAGACATATGATCTCCTAGACTCCGAAGAGGGCATTTTGGGAATACTGCAGATTTATTCAGTCTTCCCCTCCACATAGTTTCAGGAGAACCTTCCTGTAATCTCCAGAACAGTCCCCCTGGAAAGCAAAGTGAAATGTCAGAACATCATGCTCTACAAACAATGGAAAAACAACCAGGTGCGTCTCTAATAGTTCTATCAATGTCTCTACTTTCTCTCCATTCTTCTAGTAACCTCTTCTCACATCATTCTTCTAGCCTTTACTTCTGCCATAGACCTGTGGAGAAGCACTTTACCCTTTTCAAAACTTCTCTTGTGCTGCACTTTTACTTAATGCTTTGCCTTGGATGAGCAGACTTGGGGCACAACTAGGAGTTTATCAAGGATATTAAACCACCGTGTGTAGCCGATCAGCTTGTATGTAGCCAGTCTTGATGCCCATTTAGACCGACCAACCAAGCATCATTAATATGATCGTTCTGCATGCGTCGAATATCATCATTATTGGCAGCATATTTTCTAATTAAACTATGAACAATCCAATCACCAAAAAATGGGTGTTTTGTTCATTCGTTGGATAGCTGAACGTTTACAGTAGCCAACAATTGAAGAACACATGTATTAATGAACACATTTCTGAATTTATCAGAGAGTCTCAATGGGTCTTAAAGCTTGCCACACAAAAAGCTGCCAATCTTTGATAGCAGACAGTGCCATTTCTGCCATTAAAGGGAATTAAATCAGCAGGATTTTTATATATAAAGTAAAGCCAGTGCTATACTGACGCTAGGATGCTGAATGGAAGCATATCTTTTGTTCTGAGATTGGATATTTTATTTCAGAAATATGTGCAAGTAAAGTTCCAGCAATGCCCAACTATTTGATTGACAGGTGCAACAGGAAGGGAATATGTAAGTTGGGTCTTCTTATCTTTCCCTGCCCCGGTCTACCTGCATGGCCTTCTCCCCCTGTTGCAATCGTTAATTCCGGCTCAGGTAGACAGCAAAACCTGACCCACATATTCCCTTCCTGTTGCACATGTCAATCAAATAACAGTGCATTGCTGGAACTTTACTTGCACATATTTCTGAAATAAAATATCCAATCTCACAACAAAATGTATGCTTACATTCAGCCTCCTAGCACCAGTATAGCACTGGCTTTACTTTATAGATTAAAATCCTGCTGGTTGGTTCCCTTTAACATACAGCAAAGCGGGTCGTTGCATATGAGTGAACTTTATGGAATAGCAATGGAGGCCAGTGAAATCTCTGAGAAAGCAGCATTTACATGAATAGGTGGTTGAGCCCGATTCTACGGGGGTAAAAACATTCCTATTAAAGGAGGTTTTTGTATTGGTGGGAACATTCAACTGGACTTGTTCAGGGCCGTGATTTAGGTCCTGTTGGTATGTCTAGTAAAGGTATCACTCATAACATAGTTTTGTCATTCTTGGGACATAGAATTTCGATAGATTTTTCTGGCTAACACGGTGCCACAATATTACCTTGTATTTCTCATTGTAGTAATTGTATGAAAACCGACTAGAAGCTTCAAGCTGCGATCAATATAGTATTGATTGTGTCACGGTGATGAGGACTCACCTTGATAAAAGAGTGCAGGGACTTTCCATACAACTTCTTGAACTCTGAGCGGATTTCCAACATGTCAATTTCACAGCGAGAGACCATTACTCTGATCAGTGTGTCGTCATCAGTGCCCAGACCCTGAGATGGGAGAACATGTATGGAATGATTATTACATATTCATCAGGGTACATACTGTAGCTTGCATAATGAACATAATAGCACTTGTATGTAGTAAGTTTAGACTTACCAAAATATGAATGGGTTTTTAAAAACATTTTAGAAATAAACTGGTTATGGAACATTTTGCACAGTTTTCCTTACAAATAACGCAGTAGTATTATCAGATACGTTTATTCTGATTTCCACAGCATAGATTCAGGAATAGATCTTCATGTTATTGTACTTCTGTCAATTATTTTTAAAAATCTGTATACATGCAATTAGTGATTGGTTGCACCTGTAACATCTGCTTACGCTGCTTTCAGACATCCGGTTTTTGCAGTGCGGCTCAAAAACCTATGCAATGGATGCGGCGAAAAAAACGGATCCGTTGCATAAGTTTTTCCTTGTGGCCCGTCCGTTTTTTGACGGATGCAGCCTGATACGGAGCATGCGCAGTGCAAAAAAACGCATTCTGCATCCATAGGCCTGCATTATAAATCGCGGCGCGATGCGGTTTTTTCGCTGCACAAAAAAAAGTGTCAGACAACGTTCCATCCGGCTGCCGCATGGGCTAAATATGCCGCATCCGGCAAAAAGCGGACGCAATGCAAGGCCATGCGGCACAATACGGCGCTAATGCAAGTCTATGCGGGAAAAAATGCAACCGGCGGCAAAAAAACCCCCCACAAACTGTTGCCTTTTTTTGCAGAGCGCCGTATTGTGCCGCTCAGCAAAAACCAGATGTGTGACAGCAGCCTTAGGAGTCCAGGACACTCACAGTGGCACAGAAGCCATGCTGGAATTTGAGAAAATCACTGACAGTATTTACACTGACAAGCAAAAAGGCTCGCTATGCAAGACTCCATTGCTGAACAAAGCATGTACAAGCACGTTTACGTTTTGCGCAACATCATTTAGACAAGTCTATGAAATACTAGGTGAATATTGTCTGGTCAGAGGAGACCAAAACGGACCTCTTTGGATGCCATATTACACACCATATTAGGAGGCCAAAAGGCAAAATCAACGCAAAACACCATACCAACAATGAAGTTTGGAGGTGGGAAAAATGTTGTGGGGCTGATTTTCAGCCTACAGCACTAGCAATCATCATAACTGAAGGACGGACAAATGGACAAGTGTTCTGAGACATTCTTGATAAGAGTCTGCTGTCATTACTATAGAGATGATGGATGATGATGATGATGATGATGATGATGAATGATGATGATTGGGATTCTGATCTGGCTTATATATCCTGAGTCATATTGCAAAGGATTGTCAAAAATCCACTTGTGACTTTTAGGATCGCTACTTCCAATAGGTGGCGCTGTGCTAGAGTTTGTCTCCTTTACTGGAGAGACAATTTGAATATTTCCCAGAGGGGCATTGCAGCTATAAGTCCCCTTACCTGGCAGCCAGACTGGCTTGCAAAGTCTCCTTAAGGAGAATAGTGTTCCCCCGTGGAATTTTAGGGGCATTGCAGCTATAAGTCCCCTTACCTGGCAGCCAGACTGGCTTGCAAAGTCTCCTTAAGGAGAATAGTGTTCCCCCGTGGTCCCCACATAGCTTTCTCATGAGCCAGATCAGACACCCCCATACTTTGCACTGACGAGGGGCAAGCACCCCGAAACACCGTGTCTGCAAATTGGGATTCTGATCTGGCTTATATATCCTGAGTCATATTGCAAAGGATTGTCAAAAATCCACTTGTGACTTTTAGGATCGCTACTTCCAATAGGTGGCGCTGTGCTAGAGTTTGTCTCCTTTACTGGAGAGACAATTTGAATATTTCCCAGAGGGGCATTGCAGCTATAAGTCCCCTTACCTGGCAGCCAGACTGGCTTGCAAAGTCTCCTTAAGGAGAATAGTGTTCCCCCGTGGAATTTTAGGGGCATTGCAGCTATAAGTCCCCTTACCTGGCAGCCAGACTGGCTTGCAAAGTCTCCTTAAGGAGAATAGTGTTCCCCCGTGGTCCCCACATAGCTTTCTCATGAGCCAGATCAGACACCCCCATACTTTGCACTGACGAGGGGCAAGCACCCCGAAACACCGTGTCTGCAAATTGGGATTCTGATCTGGCTTATATATCCTGAGTCATATTGCAAAGGATTGTCAAAAATCCACTTGTGACTTTTAGGATCGCTACTTCCAATAGGTGGCGCTGTGCTAGAGTTTGTCTCCTTTACTGGAGAGACAATTTGAATATTTCCCAGAGGGGCATTGCAGCTATAAGTCCCCTTACCTGGCAGCCAGACTGGCTTGCAAAGTCTCCTTAAGGAGAATAGTGTTCCCCCGTGGAATTTTAGGGGCATTGCAGCTATAAGTCCCCTTACCTGGCAGCCAGACTGGCTTGCAAAGTCTCCTTAAGGAGAATAGTGTTCCCCCGTGGTCCCCACATAGCTTTCTCATGAGCCAGATCAGACACCCCCATACTTTGCACTGACGAGGGGCAAGCACCCCGAAACACCGTGTCTGCAAATTGGGATTCTGATCTGGCTTATATATCCTGAGTCATATTGCAAAGGATTGTCAAAAATCCACTTGTGACTTTTAGGATCGCTACTTCCAATAGGTGGCGCTGTGCTAGAGTTTGTCTCCTTTACTGGAGAGACAATTTGAATATTTCCCAGAGGGGCATTGCAGCTATAAGTCCCCTTACCTGGCAGCCAGACTGGCTTGCAAAGTCTCCTTAAGGAGAATAGTGTTCCCCCGTGGAATTTTAGGGGCATTGCAGCTATAAGTCCCCTTACCTGGCAGCCAGACTGGCTTGCAAAGTCTCCTTAAGGAGAATAGTGTTCCCCCGTGGTCCCCACATAGCTTTCTCATGAGCCAGATCAGACACCCCCATACTTTGCACTGACGAGGGGCAAGCACCCCGAAACACCGTGTCTGCAAATTGGGATTCTGATCTGGCTTATATATCCTGAGTCATATTGCAAAGGATTGTCAAAAATCCACTTGTGACTTTTAGGATCGCTACTTCCAATAGGTGGCGCTGTGCTAGAGTTTGTCTCCTTTACTGGAGAGACAATTTGAATATTTCCCAGAGGGGCATTGCAGCTATAAGTCCCCTTACCTGGCAGCCAGACTGGCTTGCAAAGTCTCCTTAAGGAGAATAGTGTTCCCCCGTGGAATTTTAGGGGCATTGCAGCTATAAGTCCCCTTACCTGGCAGCCAGACTGGCTTGCAAAGTCTCCTTAAGGAGAATAGTGTTCCCCCGTGGTCCCCACATAGCTTTCTCATGAGCCAGATCAGACACCCCCATACTTTGCACTGACGAGGGGCAAGCACCCCGAAACACCGTGTCTGCAAATTGGGATTCTGATCTGGCTTATATATCCTGAGTCATATTGCAAAGGATTGTCAAAAATCCACTTGTGACTTTTAGGATCGCTACTTCCAATAGGTGGCGCTGTGCTAGAGTTTGTCTCCTTTACTGGAGAGACAATTTGATGATTATTTCAGCAAGACAATGATCCCAAACATACAGCCAATGAAACGCTCAATTGGTTTCAGAGGAACAAAATAAAGCCACTACAATGGCTGAGCCAATCACCTGACCGGAATCCAATACAAAATTTATGGAAGGAACTAAAGCGCAGAGTTCATAGAAGGAGCCCACAGATCCTGCAGGATATGAAGACTGCTTGTGTGAAGAATGGGCCAAAATCACACCTTAACAATGCATGCCACTAGTTTCTCCATACAGGAGGCGTCTTGTAGCTGTCAACACCTACAAAAGGCATTTGTACAAACTATTAAATAAAGTTCAGTAAGCGTGTTCAATACTTATTCCCCCCCCATGTCATTTTTCATTATTACACATCACTAAACTTATGGACATCAATTGTTTAACTTTATTTGCCTGTGTGGATTGGATGGGTTGTTACAGATATCTGATGAGAAATTCATGTCAATAGCATTTTTAGAAATAGATTTAGGTAGAAGTTTGATGACATTTGCATTATTTTCTTTTACGTCTTCACTTTTCGCACGAATCTGTCAGCAGGTTATTGCTAGCCCACCTGAGAGCAGAGCAATATTGATTCCTGCAGTATAGTTACTTACTGGGCTGCTTATTGTGCTTTTGATAAAATCCCTGTTTTATGTGCTGCATATCTACCAGTTCTCTGAATGCTGAGCCCTGTATAACCCCACCCACCAATAATTGAATAGGCAGAAAGCTGCCTAAGGCTATGTGCGCACGTTGCGTCGGAGTACCTGCAGTTTATTCTGCACGGTTTTCATTCCCTTGGTTTTTGACCAAATTGCTTTTGACCATTTTTTAGCGCTAAAAATGCATGCGTATTTACCGCGATTTAAGTGCGTTTTCAGCGCTTTTTACCTGCGTTTTCACCTGCGTTTCTGCAGATGCGTTTTGTAGATCAAGACACTGAGAAATAAAGTTGAAATAGTCAAAAAGAATGAAAAAAGAAAAAAAAAGTATAAAATTAACTTTTAATAAAACTATATGGAAAATTATCAATTTTAATGAAATAATAGTGGTTATGCACATTTTAACAGAAAAATAGGTAAAGTTTATTATTTTTTAACATTTAAATGTTCGGTTATTGTGTGTGTGTGTAAAGGAACATTAGAACCCATTATTTTTTGGCCAGAAAAGCATGCGTTTTATGCGTTTTTGGAGCCAAAAACGCAGTGGAAAAGCAGGTAAAAAAAGCATGAAAAACGCAGGAATTGTGCTTTTGGTTGCATTTTGCCATTTCTCATTGACTCCAATGTTAAGGAAACGCTGCAGAAATGGCAAAAACAACTGACATGCTGCTTCTTTTTCAGCATGGTTTTTGACCACAAATATGCAAATTAAACGCTGCAGAAAAAAAAGCAAAGTGCAGACAGGATTTCTGCTTTTCCCATAGAGTTTGCTGGTAAACAAAAACGCATGCGTTTTAGCGCAAAAACGCTGCTGCCAAAAACGCTGCAGAAACGCGGGAAAAAACGCAACGTGCGAACATAGCCATAGTGTACACAGAAAGATACCAAATCAGTGGAGGAGGAAGGGGGAAAGTTGTGTAGAGCTCATGAATATGTAAGATTACATTGCTGTAGGTTTACTAGTCCTCGAATGATAAAGTCACTAGTTTTGATAATCTCTTGCTGATAAAGTAAAGTTAGCAGCTCAGTAAGTGACACATCGCTGGAATCAGTCTGTCTCTACATTATGCTGCCCTCAGAGTAAGTGGTAAAGCCTGGTGGCAGATTCTCTTTAAATCTTGCTGCGGCAGACTCAAAATTCTACCAGGTTGTTGTGTATTTACTAAATATTTTAGGCATCAATTCTGATCTAAAGAGATGAAATCTGCAATAAACCCACATTTAGTCAGTTCGCATTCTGAATGATAGTTTGCTCAATAACATTTAACGCTATAATACCCAATCAGCACTTCAGAAAAAGTTAGGATTCTCCATAGGATAGGTAATAACTGATTAATCCATGGGAGGAAATCTGCAGCAATCGGCAGAACGGGGCACTTTTCATTAGAATGGAGGGGCAGCATGCACGGATGACTGTGGGCAGGGGCGTAACTACAATAGATGCAGGGGTTGCAATCGCCCTGGAGTCTAGGTGGACGAAAAGTCCCCTTGGCCTATATAAAACAACCAAAGCTTCTAAAGACTTGCAATAATTGGGGGTCTTGTTAAAGCACCGATGCAAAATCAAGTCTGTGGGACTGTAGCCAATACTGGCAGCCCCAGACTAAATGCAAGAGTTTCAGTGTAAATGCTTGACCGCTACTGTCATGATAGGTATGGGGAAGTACCAAGCGAGTGGCGAAGGTAAGTGAAGGGGACCCCTGTGTCTAGGGAAGAGGGGAGGGGGAGAATTGTGACCCATTGACCAAACCTATAGCTGATCCCGGGGGTTCCTCACCACCCTAGACAGGTACAGAACCTATGCGCCAAGCCGGATACCTGACCCTAGGTATCCCTAGTGCTGGGCCCTTAATAGTGAACGGGTGGGATGAGCTCTTCGTCAATCCCACTAAATGCTAAAGGAAGACACAAGGAAGACACACGGGAGAAACAGCATGAACTACTTATCCACAGATGACTCAGGCAGGAGTTCAGCAAAGCTTTAGCAACAATACCACAGATTACAAGCCACCTGCTTGCAACCAGAGCTAGCATGAACTGAATAATATCACCAGCACCAGTCCAGGGAAGAAGGGAATATTTAAGGACCAAGAGAATACTGATGATCAGCTGGTGAGTGGAAGGCGAGCTCCTGCTGGGTCCAAAAGGGGGGGGGAAAGAGATGAATCCTGCAGGAAAGCTACCTATACCAATGAATACTGACAGCAGGAACAATGGAAAGTCAGGGAGAATTTTGCACAGCCAAACGCTGCGACCTTCTATTGCCAGAGACCACATGACTGTCATTCATAACACTACCTGGGATAATCGTGCCCCGCTCTGCCCCCCAATTAAATAAGTGGTTCCAATTCATGTTTATACTGGTGTGACACTAGATCCATACAGGAGATACTTTAACATATGAGAAGCGAAAGTGTTAAAAAGAGTTAATACATTAATAAATCAGATCCACTGGAAATATTCAATTAAAATCAGTTTTATTTTTTGCTCATTGATAGAGTTTAATGGAAATCGAAATCTTCTATTCAAATTTCTGCACCGCCCGTCACACTTCTGTATCTACACCAGGTAATTTCTCATCCATTATTCGCCTCTCCGTGCATCTCGCTTTCTCTTTAACTCTCCACCTGCGCTGAGCAGACAGCAGCGCTGTAATGAATGCCAAGCAGAGCTGCCGCTTCTCCGCTCATTTGTCACTTGTGGTTCAGCTTCACTGGAGCTTAAAAGAGCAAATCCTTCAGAAAGTGCGAAAAATACCCCGGCCTTACCAGGAGACTGTGCCAGACCGTGCATCCCTCCTGGGAGAAGTCGGCAAAGTGACATATGACCGACAAAAAAAGTATTACCGGCATTTATTTTTATCCAGTCATATTCCGCGAGCCCCATCCTAACCTTTACCGAAAACTTCACACATCTAATTTATTCTAGAACTTAATAGGTGACGCTCATTAATATTTATAACCACAAAATAAGTCAGGTACTCTAAATAAGCATTCATTATGTCACTGTTAGGTCTCTACAGTGTCAGTCACATTCATAAAAGCCTTGCCCTGTTACTCTCGCCTTCACAGATGCTCACAGCCCCCATAATATGCTCCGATCACTGTGGCAAGGTGGGACAGCTTCAGAAAGAAAATAAATTGCATGGCACCCATTACAAGGTGTGGGGCAAGTAATGATTTCTAAAAGGGTGCTGAGGAGCAAGTGTATTGCATGGCCTATAAGACTACTTACACTGGCATGTAACTCTCCGCAAGGAGAAACTTCCCTTCACCAAGACCACTAGTCAGCGGTCTCTCACCTACTGAAATCAGATCCTGCTTTAGGGCCCCTTCACACAGCCATGATCCCGATATGTATGAAGCAGTTTTTATATGTAGTGGAATCACGAACATGTGTACCGCCCCGCGCTCTGCTACTGCCGAGCCGCTCGGATCCGGGCTCGTTGGTGGGTGGCTCGAGCGCCACCGGACCCGGGGTCACTTCGCTCTGAAAGGGTGCTGGCGCTACTTAGGGGGGTGGTAGGTAGGTGTACGGCCGGAGCCGTGTTTGAGTTCGTGACGCCACCCACGGGTTGTGGTGAAGGTGTAGGGTGTAGACACCACCGCTGCAGTTACGGGGCACCCGGGGGAGATGGTTATGCAGCAAGATGTTAACCCCTCCGTGGGCAGGGATGATGGCCCCGGGACCCGTTGGGGAGAAGTAGCTGGGCGGTGCGCGGCCGGATGGCACTGTTGTACTCACTGTTATTGACACACACAAGTCTCTGGTAAACGAAGTTGATTGTGGTCGGTGCCCGCAGCCGACTGCGTCTAGTCTCCCACCCAGTTCGGTGGTCTTGGCCTTTCTTCTGCACCGTGTAGTGTATGTGCAGACTGCCTGCGCTTCAGCGACGGGAGTCCACTCCCTGGCTGTGTATATGTTGGGAGAGCCAGTTTGCCCGCATATGCTGGGATCTCTTTGCCTGTGCGGTGGCTTTCTATCCCCCTCGGTGGGCTGTTGTCTTCAGTCGGGACTTGGGTGGGAAAGGACCTATAGTCCAGACCGCAATCAGTCAATTAACTCAGTCCAGTGGATTCTGGACCTCGTTTCAGGGTCTGAGTACCCCCCTGTGTGCTCCAGTTTCCAGTCGGTTCCCTGGGTCAGTACCAGCGGGCCACTACCCTGTCCCGGTCTACCACGGTTCCACTGAGCCGTCTTCCCGGCTCCTGCAGGCTAGGCCACAGTCTGCCTCCTAGCCAGGGTACCAGGGCTCCGACTCCGGCACCTGTCAGTCTGTCACAGGCCTGACCTCCTCCACTGCACTCTCAGACCAGACTGTCAGACTGCTCTACTCCACTCAGACTGCACTGTGTTTTCCTGCCTCAGGCCCTCTGAACTCATCGGTGGGCCTGGCTCCGCCCCCCCCTGGTGTGTCCATCAAGCACTGAGGGAGGTGACTAGGGTTTTATGGTTTGGCTGGTGTTACCTAGTGAGGGACTGGTGTTGTGTGGGGCGCGATCTGTGACTACCTGGCTAGTCCAGGGCGTCACATATGCAGACCCATAAAATCAAATCAATATCAGCGATTACTCACGGTCAGAGTGTCCATGAGTGTCGTGCACGTAAACAAGTCAGTTTTTCTCAGGCAGCCCGGGTGTCACAAGGACCACCCAGTGAAACACGCTTCTTTGAAATAAAATTATTTTCTATACTCCCCCCGTCTCCAGCTCTGCTGTCTTCGGCACTGTTGTCACTTGCTTCAGGGTCCGCTCACTATGCTCATGAGTATTCACTGCACCATGGATCTAGAAGCAAGTGTGACCGCAGCGCCGGAGACATCAGAACCACAGACAGCAGTGGCGTGAACAGGAAAGTATAAAGTTCCTGCTCTGTGTGATATGACAGATAGCTCACGGAGAACACACGTGTCAAAATCACGGCAAACAGAGGGCCATCAGCCCCTTCAACACATCCGTGAAAAAAGTGTGTATATTTCACTGACGTGTGAAAGAGGCCTTACACTGATGAAGAGTTATACCCTAAAACACTACTGCAAATGTAGATTTCCGGTTTGGCTTCTTATTCCATCATATGAAAGGGCTTGTTAAAGGGATACTATTGACTTTTTAGGATTCAATATGTGCCGCCAGAGATTAAAGTCTTCTTCCTTCTGAAGAGGCTATTTGCAAACTGGATGTTGTTGGCACGCGAGAGTAGTGTTGAGCGGACCTGAACTGTAAAAATCAGGATTCGCGCGGTTTCAGCGTTCGACCCGGGAGATTATATATATATATATATATATATATATATATATATATATATATATATATATATATATATATATATATATATATATATATATATATATATATATATATATATATATATATATATATATATATATATATATATATATATATATATATATATATATATATATATATATATATCTATATCTATATATCTATATCTATATCTATATCTATATATATCTATCTATCTATAGTAACGATCAGCGATGTCACAGCAGGGGCCAGGTCACTGCTTAGTGTCACACACACACACACACACACACACACACACACAGAGAGAGATCGCTGATTAGGTCACTGGTAGGTCACGAAACCTGTGACTCAGCAGTGACCTCGCTATGTGATAAGTGCCCCTTAGCCCATTCCTCATGAGCAATGGCCCCTAGTACAACAATATTCTTGAACTGTAAAGAGAGGTCCACAAAGCTTAATGAAGGGGTAATCGATTGTGTCAATGATTTTATTTGTATAGCGCCAACATATTCCATATCACTTTTTTATGGTCTTTATAATTAAGCAGGGACATGTATAGACTAAGTAACAGATAGTTCCCCAGTTACAGGAGGAGTGATGACCCTGCTCACAAGCTACAATCTGTAAGAAATAGTGGGGGACACAATAGGCAGAACATGCTTTTTCTGTACGATCCAGCCATCATTAGATTAAAGAAGGGTTTTCATGTAAAGCTGCATGCAGGGTCGGAGTTGGGGCTGAGAAACACCAAGACCTGCAGATAACACATTTAACAGGTTAACAATTGTTAACTTGGTAAATACTGGTGGCAAACTCACAGCGACATTTAATCTGCACAGGGGTGCACCATTTTAAGCGCCGATGACGTGATTGTGGGTCACCCATGAGTTGATATAACAGCAGAGTGCGCTGACTACCTCCGTGCTTGTCATCACAGCGCTCTCTTGAAACCTGCCTTGACCGGGCTTCAAAGGAGATTGTGATTTTCACTATATGCAGCGATGCTAGGGTATTACTGTACATAGCACAAGCGATCATTAGGTTATAGTCTGTTAAGAACAAAAAAACCACTTTTGCCATTCAGGCAGAGTTGTCAAAGTTATAAGTGTCATACAATCACTGTTGATTGATTAGCCTTACAAATGTTAAATGATGTTAGAGCACCATTTAGTGGCTTATTTCTGTAGCATTCATTAAGTTCTCTGTGGGAGTGTCCTATTGTATTATGGGAAATTTCCTAGGCATTGTGGGTGATGGCATCCATTTCAGGAGTTAATTCACCACAGGAGGACGTGTGCTGTTCTGTCTCCTAGCACTCTCCTTGATAAAAAGCCCACTATCCTTACAAAAGCATATCTGGTAAGGGATTACTGCTGCTGTTCAAATCTCTTGTTGAACGGTATAGTTGTGAATATATAGGGAGATTATGCCAGGCAGAAATTCACATGTGTGCAGTCTCCATTTTGTAGAGCACTTCCTCTGTACAATGTAATGTAATACCAGTACGCATTGTGTGCTCTATACTTACTAGAGATATTTATGTTCCTTCAGGTTTTACCACATTCACATACTCTTACGCACCATGTGCACTGTTAACCAATAAATAAGTTTAGACTACAGAGCAACAGCCTGCTTTTTATGGAAGATAGAAGAAGGTTTATGCTGTATCAGATTGCATACTGTGCAAACGTGCATGAAGACAGAACACACAACAAAAGTTCTAATTCACCCCTTTACTCGAGAAATTGCAACAGATTATAAAAAAAAATAAAATAAATAAAAAAAATTAAACTTGGATTGCATAACGGGCCACTAATAATAAAATGGAACAAAACATTTTAGTGAAAATAAAGATATAAAAATCTCACTAAAATGCTTTTTTTTATATTTACATAATTTTTTTTCTTACTAATATATTTTGTTCCATTTTTTCTTCTTATTAGCCCTTTACAAAAGTTAAAAACTTGGATCGGATAATTTATTGTGTAACTTCTCCTGTGTGGCCCCAACAATACCTTACATGTAACTCAGGAAGTACTTTTCAGGTATAATGCAAAGCTGAGAAGGGAAGGAATGCAAATTTCGGTGAAATGGTTTGTGGGGGCCATGTCACTTTGGCAGAGCCTCTGGAGGTGCTAAAACAGGAACCCTCCAGAAGTGACCCCATTTTACAAACTGCACCCCTCAATGATTTCATGTAGGAGTGCAGTGCAGTGAGCATATTGATATCGCAAGTGTGCCACAAAAGGTTATACTTCTGGGCAGTGCTGGGAAAAAATAAATAAATAAATAATAAAAAAAAAAAAAATAGTAAAATATATTATATTATATATATATATATATATATATATATATATATATATATATATATATATATATATATATATATATATATATATATATATATATATATATATATATATATATATATATATATATATATATTTTTTTACACACACACACACACACACACACTTATGAATACATATACACACACTGTATTTATATTCTAGTTATTTTATTTTAAATTCTTTCTTCACTGCCAATAGCATAAAATTCTGTGGCACACCTACGGTGTCAATGTGCTCACTCGTTCCCTAGATGAATTCATTGAGGGGTGTAGTTTATAAAAATGGGGTTACTTATGGGGGAGAAGGCGCCCAAACAGTTTTCCACCACATATTTGTTATGGGTGATAAATTGTACTGTCCATTTTCTCCATTTACTATTATGCAAATGAAAAATGTGGGGCTAGAGCAAGGTTTTTGTGAGAAAAATTAACATTTTGATTTTTTCCTTCCACATTTCTTTAATTCCTATGATGCACCTAAAAAAGTTTAAACTTCTTCAAATGTGGTTTTGAGTACTATGAGGGGGTGCAGCTTTTCAAATTGTGTCACTTTTGGGTATTTTTTGTCACGTAAACCTCTCAAAGTCACTTCAAATGTGATATTGTCAAAAAAAAAATGTTTTATAAATTGTTTGAAAAATGAAAAATTTGCTGATAAATGGTTAACATGTCTAACTTCCTAACCGAAAAAAAAAATGTTTCTCAATTATTCTGATGTAAAATTTACATGATAAATGTTATTTATTAATGATTGCGAGACTATTTGGTTTAAGGACAGAAAAATTTAAACAATTTAAAAATTGCAAATGTTTCATACATTTTCGAAGTTTTTCATAAATAAAATGCCCAAATCATATCGACCAAAATTTTACCACTAACAAGAAATACAACAGGTCATAAAGAAAAAAAAAAAAAAAAAGAAAAAAAAACAAAACACACAACACACACACACAAACACACAAACAAACACACAACACACACACAACACACAACACAAACACACACAACACACAACACAAACACACACAACACACAACACAAACACACACACACGTTGAGGCATTCCAGAGTTATAACCTCTAAGTGACGCTGGTCAGAATTGTAAAATTTAGCCAGGTCAGGAAAGGGAGCACAGGCTTTGGCGGTAAGGGGTGAACTGTCCTGCTTACTGGCTACAAAGGGTAAAAAAAACAAAAAAACAAAAAATGTGGATATAAAAAAGCGCATATAGGGTCTTACCAGGATAACCACAGTAAGGGTTAATGAAAACCACTCACCTGAGATGGTTGTGTGACACACAACCAGTATTAAAGCATGTATCAGCTGCTGCAGACTACACGTGCCAAAGGCAGAAGCAAGAAAAAAATAAGAATGAAAAGTGGAAAAACGTCCGCGCTGCTGTGCCAATAAAGAGTTAATTCTAAATAAGCGCAAAGCAGGGTGGTTTATTCTACGCGTTTCGGAGATAACCCCTCTCTATCAGGAAATCCACCAAAAATGGTCGATGATTTCCTGATGAAGGAGAGGGGTTATCTCCGAAACACGTAAAATAAACTACCTTGCATTGCTCTCATTTGGAATTAACTCTTTATTGGCATAGCAGCAGATGTTATTCCACTTTTTATCCTTTTTTTTTTTTCTTTCTTACTGGCTAAAAAGGCTTAGAAGGCATAACGTCCATTACTTGTGACTATGGAATTCAATAACTTGTTTTACATTACCAGTTGCAAGACTCCCAGAATTTACCTTTCTTATAATACTAAGGAAGAAGAACCTGTATCGTCTGCACCGCGCCGCAGTCATAGTTTATCATCATTTATGGTTCTGTATAGTGTATAAGGGGAGGATAATCCCTAGAGGAATTGTTATTGATCTCATCTATGGATTTGTTAGCTGCAATATAAGCTTTCATTTACCCGAGAACAACTCACCTTCATGGATTTATATAATCTCTCAGCAAAGTAAGTGGGTTTACTTCTGATACATTTTACTGCAAAATAAAAAATGCCATAAGTTAGAAGCACAAATACTCGGTAAGGTTGGGAAATACACGGTTATCCATAGCCACCATACAAATGCCTCTTCTATGGGCTTAATACACCAAGAAATGGGACTGAATAATAGGATAAAGTGGAGAACGTTATTTTACAGTTACATAATGCGCTGTGAAGTCACAGAAAAGAAAAAATAAAGCAGTTAGGAAAAAAGGTTTGTTACACATTGTATTGTCCAGTAAGGCATTAATATCCACAGTGATGCCACAGGACTGGTGCTATGGAAAAAGTGAACAGGAGTAGTTACAGTGATAAAGCAAATTGCAGTGATCACTGGGCTTTGTATTCCTGTCTTGTGACACTATAAAAGGATGATGCACAAAGTGACGTCCTAGAACATAGACTATAAACCCAATAGTAATTGAAAAGGTTTGCCAAATAGTTATGTCATGGTGCACAGAATTATATATTAATATATATTATCTCATCTTTAGGACACATCTCACTGTGCATTCTAGAATATTGGATATAAGGCTGTGTCCGCACTTCGCGTCGTCCTACTTGCAGTGCAAAACGCACCCTCTGGCAGGAATTGATTTTGCCAAAGTTGCTTTTGACCACAAAATAGCGCTAAAAACGCATGCATATTTACCGCATTTTAGGGGCGTTTTTTGCGTTTTACATGCTTTTCCATTGCGTTTTGAAAGGTGTGTTTTGAACATAAAGACACTGCTAAATAAAGTTTAAACAAACAGAATGAAAAAAGGGGGAAAAAAAAAAACCCCCAAAGACATATATAAATATTTAAATGATAAAAGAAAAAATAGTTATATTTCATAGAATTATAGCGGTTTTATACTATTTAGCGGTAAAATAGCATTACATTTATATTTTTCATTAATTTAATTGTCACACTATGTGTGTGTGTGTGTAAAGGGACATATTCTATTTTGACGTCAGAAAAGCATGCATTTATGTAGTCCAAAACGCAGTGTTTCTGCAGCAAAAAAGCAGGTTAAACGCTAGAATTTTGAGGTTTGTTGCTTTTTGCTACTTCTCATGGATTTCAATGTTAGCAAAACGCAGCCCAAATGGCAAAAACAATGGACATGCTGCTTCTTTGAACGCATGGTGTTTGCCACAAATTATGCAAATTAAACCCAAGCTCCTCTTGTCATCACCATCGTCCTTCCCAGCTCCGTGAGGATGACGCGTCCTATATCATCCACACAGAGTCCTCCATTGCGCTCTTGTACTTGTCTCTGCCCAGTTGAGGACAGAGCAAAGTATTTAAGTGTGCATGTTTGAGTGTTCTTTAAGCTTTCCCCATGCATTATAGTACTTTGCGCAGGACAGATAAAAGGTGCGCATGTGCAGGAGCACAATGGAGGACTCTGTGTGGATGACGTAAGACAAGTCATCCAGATAGAGCTGGGAAGGAGTACGGCAATGGAAGAAAGACAGGAGGCGCCGGACCATGACTAGCGACACCCATCAGACCAGACCGCCCTGCAGGTGAGTACAATAAAAAATTTTTTTATGCTATACAGAGCGGCTTGGGCTCTTATATACAGCGTTCTAGAATACGGTATATAAGGGCTGACTGGTGGTGGTCGCAGCTTCAAGGGGGTCAAATCTGGTGACCAGTTCCCAGTTCCCTTTAAAAGGGGGCTCGCCCATTATTACATAATGGGAAGGAGTCTTGCGAGGATCATTTGCATATTCCCAGTGCCTTCTGGGATAAGTGAAGAGTCACCGCGAGCTCAAGGAGAACCGGGTTTTGGCCGTTACAGCCGGAAGGAAGACTTCTGAAAGCCAGGGAAGGAGTCTTGCGAGGATCATTTGCATATTCCCAGTGCCTTCTGGGATAAGTGAAGAGTCACCGCGAGCTCAAGGAGAACCGGGTTTTGGCCGTTACAGCCGGAAGGAAGACTTCTGAAAGCCAGGGAAGGAGTCTTGCGAGGATCATTTGCATATTCCCAGTGCCTTCTGGGATAAGTGAAGAGTCACCGCGAGCTCAAGGAGAACCGGGTTTTGGCCGTTACAGCCGGAAGGAAGACTTCTGAAAGCCAGGGAAGGAGTCTTGCGAGGATCATTTGCATATTCCCAGTGCCTTCTGGGATAAGTGAAGAGTCACCGCGAGCTCAAGGAGAACCGGGTTTTGGCCGTTACAGCCGGAAGGAAGACTTCTGAAAGCCGCGCGCCTAGCGGCGCGCGAATTTTAGCCTGTCTTCTTCATTGTGAGCGTGAGTGAGCAAAGTGTGAGCAAAAGTAAGTGTGAATAGAATTGTTTGTATTTAGTTGTTTAATTACTTAACATTTGTTTAGTGCTATCCCCATTAGAAAATGTGCTCCACTATTGCTAGTGCGATCCAGTGTACATCTTGTCTCATGTATGCAGTCCTTGAAAAGCCGTTCGAGGGTGCATACTGTTGTTCGAGATGTGCGCAAGTTGCACGTTTGGAAGCCCAGATACTGGATCTAAATGAGCAGCTGGCAACTCTGAGATGCATTAGCAATATGGAAAGGAGTGTGCTGCTCACTGAGCAGCAGCTTGCTGGGTCAGATGTGAGGGAGGATCGTAGTAGGGAGCGGCAGGACGGTGAGGTAGGTAGCTGGGTGACAGTTAGAAAGGGGGGTAAAGGGAAAAGTGCTAGGGAGGCTAGTCCTGAACTGACACACCCCAATAGGTTTGCAAACTTGGCAGATGAGGGGGATGTCATTACAGGGGTAGCATTGCTGCAGCAAGGCATGACCTCTGAACGCCAGAGGAGTGTCTGCTCCAGTAAGGGGGGGAATAGGAGTGCAGGGCAGGCAAGACAGGTACTGGTAGTGGGGGACTCAATTATTAGGGGGACAGATAGGGCAATCTGTCACAAAGACAGGGATCGCCGAACAGTGTGTTGTCTTCCTGGCGCTCGAGTTCGGCACATCGCTGATCGGGTTGACAGATTACTGGGAGGGGCTGGGGAGGACCCAGCGGTCATTGTACATATTGGCACAAATGACAAAGTTAGAGGTAGGTGGAAGGTCCTTAAAGATGATTTCAGGGAATTAGGTTGTAAGCTTAAAGCATGGACCTCAAAGGTGGTATTTTCGGAAATACTACCTGTGCCACGAGCCACACCAGAGAGGCAAAGAGAGATCAGGGAGGTTAACAGGTGGCTCAAGAATTGGTGTAGGAAAGAGGGTTTTGGGTTCCTGGAGAATTGGGCCGACTTTTCAGTTGGCTACAGATTCTATGCTAGGGATGGGCTGCATCTTAATGGGGAGGGTGCAGCTCTGCTGGGGCAGAAAATGGCTAGAAGGTTGGAGGAGTGTTTAAACTAGGAATGGGGGGCGAGGGTATTCACTTTATAGAAGGGGAATGTAGTGCAGATAGTGACCAGGGCACAAGTAATGAAATTGGGGGTGGTACGGGGGGAAGGGTTAGGACAGTCAATACAGTAAGCAGGAATATAGGTACAGAGTCATACGTAACGTGCATGTACACTAATGCCCGAAGCCTCACAAATAAGGTGGAGGAATTAGAATTAATATTGTTGGAAGAAAATTATGATATAGTGGGGATATCAGAGACATGGCTGGATGAGAGCTATGACTGGGCTGTTAATTTACAGGGTTATAGCCTATTCAGGAATGACCGTACAAATAAGCGAGGGGGAGGTGTGTGTCTATATGTAAAATCATCCTTAAAACCCATCCTGCGTGACAACATATGTGAGGGTACTGAGAATGTAGAGTCCCTATGGGTGGAGATAAGGGGGGGGAGAGTGAATAATAAAATACTGATAGGGGTGTGTTATAAGACGCCGAATATTATGGAAGAGGTAGAGAATCTCCTCATAAAGCAAATTGATAAAGCAGCGAGTCTCGGAGAGGTAATTATTATGGGGGACTTTAACTATCCTGATATAAATTGGGGAACAGAAACTTGCAGTTCCAGCAAAGGAAATAGATTTTTGATAACAATGAAAGATAATTACCTTTCACAAATGGTACAGGACCCCACAAGAGGGGGAGCACTACTAGACCTTGTACTAACCAATAGGCCAGACCGCATATCAAATATACAAGTTGGGGGTTACTTGGGGAATAGTGATCACAAAATAATAAGTTTTCATGTATTCTTTAGTAAGATGTATAGTAGAGTGGCTACAAGGACACTAAACTTCAGGAAAGCAAATTTTAAACGGTTGAGAGATGATCTTAGTGCAATAAACTGGGATGATGTACTAAGTAATAAAAGTACACAAAGCAAATGGGAGACTTTTATGAGCATCCTGAATAGGGCTTGTGCAGAAAATATACCCTATGGGAACAAACATGCTAGAAATAGGAGGAAACCCCTATGGCTAAATAGAGCTGTAAGGGAAGCAATAAAAGAAAAACAGAAAGCCTTAAAAGAATTAAAGAGGGTAGGTAGTGATGAGGCATTATATAATTATAGAAAATTAAATAAAATATGTAAAAAGCAAATTAAGTTAGCTAAGTATGAGACAGAGAAACTCATTGCGAGAGAAAGTAAAAATAATCCTAAAATATTCTTTAACTACATAAACAGTAAAAAACTGAAAAGCGATAGTGTTGGCCCCCTTAAAAATAGTCTTGGTGAAATGGTGGAAGGGGATGAGGGTAAAGCCAACCTGCTGAATGACTTTTTTTCTACGGTTTTTATACAAGAAAATGCCATGGCAGATGACATGACCAGTGATGCCATAAATTCACCCTTGAATATTACCTGCTTAACCCAGCAGGAAGTACGCCGCCGCCTCGAAATCACTAAGGTTGACAAATCTCCGGGCCCGGATGGCATACACCCCAGAGTACTACAGGAATTGAGTTCTGTGATAGATAGACCATTATTTTTAATCTTCTCAGATTCCTTAATAACAGGGTCGGTACCGCAGGACTGGCGCATAGCAAATGTGGTGCCAATATTCAAAAAGGGGACAAAAACTGAGCCGGGAAATTATAGGCCGGTAAGTTTAACCTCTACGGTTGGTAAAATCCTTGAGGGTTTCTTGAGAGATGCTATACTGGAGTATCTCAAGAAAAATAACCTTATGACAGAGTATCAACATGGGTTTATGAGGGATCGATCCTGTCAAACTAATTTGATCAGCTTCTATGAAGAGGTAAGTTCAAGCCTGGACCAGGGAAATGCAGTGGACGTTGTGTATATGGACTTTTCAAAAGCTTTTGATACGGTGCCACACAAAAGGTTGGTACATAAAATGAGAATAATGGGGATAGGGGAAAATATGTGTAACTGGGTTAAAAACTGGCTCAGTGATAGGAAACAAAGGGTGGTTATTAATGGTACGTACTCGGACTGGGTCTCAGTTCATAGTGGGGTACCACAGGGGTCAGTATTGGGCCCGCTTCTTTTCAACATATTTATAAATGACCTTGTTGGGGGCATGCGGAGTAGAATTTCAATATTTGCAGATGATACTAAACTCTGCAGGGTAATCAATACAGAGGAGGATAATTTTATATTACAGGGAGATTTATGTAAATTGGAGGATTGGGCTGAGAAGTGGCAATTGAAGTTTAATGTAGATAAATGTAAGGTCATGCACTTGGGTAGAGGAAATAACATTTATGATTATGTACTTAATTGTAGAACACTGGGTAAAACAGACACAGAAAAAGACTTGGGTGTATGGGTGGATGGTAAACTTCACTTTAGTGGACAGTGTCAGGCAGCTGCTGCCAGGGCTAATAAAATAATGGGATGTATTAAAAGAGGTATAAGTGTTCATGAAAAAAATATAGTTCTACCTCTGTACAAGTCACTAGTGCGACCGCACTTAGAATACTGTGTACAATTCTGGTCACCGATATATAAGAAGGACATAGCTGAACTGGAGAGGGTGCAAAGAAGAGCGACCAAGATTATTAGAGGAATGGGGGGGCTGCAATACGAAGACAGGTTATTAAACTTGGGGTTATTTAGTCTGGAAAAACGAAGGCTTAGGGGAGATCTAATCACAATGTATAAATATATGAGGGGACAGTACAGAGACCTTTCCAAAGATCTATTTACACCTAGGCCTGCGACTGGAACACGGGGGCATCCGCTACGTCTTGAGGAAAGAAGGTTTAATCATAATCACAGACGAGGATTCTTTACTGTACGAGCAGTGAGACTATGGAACTCTCTGCCACATGATGTTGTAATGAGTGATTCACTACTAACATTTAAGCAGAGCCTGGATGCCTTTCTTGAAAAATTTAATATAACCAGTTATGTATATTAGAATTTATGACAGGGTATTGATCCAGGGAACTAGTCTGATTGCCGGATGTGGAGTCAGGAAGGAAATTTTTTCCCCATTGGAACTTGTTTGCCACATTGGGGTTTTTTGCCTTCCTCTGGATCAACATGTTAGGCTACGGGTTGAACTAGATGGACTTAGAGTCTCCCTTCAACCTTAAAAAACTATGAAACTATGAAACTATGAAACTATATCACATTCTCTGTATAAATCAATTCACATGCCATAAACAAAAAAAAACAAACCCAGTAAAGAGCTATGGACTTTCAGTCCATCTAAGGCTATATGTGCACACTGAGTATTTGGTTGCAGAAATTTCTGCACAAGAACGACATCTCTTGGCAGAAAACAAAAACCTAGCATTTTTTTGCAGGCGTTTTTCCATGCATTCTGGGGTAAAAAAAACACAAATCAAAAAAAAAAAAAACACGCTAAAAGAATTGACATGCTGCATATTTATTTCTGCACCAAATCTGAAAAGGGGAGAAAAAAAAAACAAAAAAACAAACGCAACATGTGCAAACAACATCAGGATTCTCACGGATTTTGCTGGCATAAGAATTTGCATGCAGCTTTGTGACGAAACTGGAAAAAAAACAAAACGCTACACACTGTGTGCACACGACCTAAGGAGCTAAATGATACTGGTCACATGTGCAGTCATTCTCCCTAAGGCTATGTGCGCACTTTGCCTTTTTACCTGCTTTTCCGCAGCATTTTTAACTGCACCTTTTTAATGCCAAAATGCATGCGTTTTGATTTTCAAGCAAAGGTCTATGGGAATTTGGGCTTTCTTGTGCGCACAATGCTGTTAAAAACGCAGCGTTTTAGTTGCAGAAAATTTGGCAAAAACTCAGCATTTAAAGAAGCAACATGTCAATTGTTTTTGACATTTTGGCAGCATTTTGCCAACATTAGAGTCAATGAGAATGATCAAAACGCATCCTAAATCAAAATACTAGCGTTTTACATGCTTTTTTGACAAATTAAATGCGTGCGTTTTTGACAATATAATAAGGGCATGATATGTCCCTTTACACACACACACACACACACACACACACACACACACACACACACACACACACACACACACACTCCAACAATTAAATTATTGAAAATCCATAATTTAACACATAAATATTAACAGTTATTTTAATAAAATAACCCATTTTGTGTATGATTTTAATCATGATATTTGTTATCATTTTTTTCATAGTGTTTGAATGTTTAACCTTTATTTAGTAGTGTATTTGTCTTCAAAATGCATCTGACTTTAAGCAATGAAAAAGCATGTAAAACGCTGTAAAGACGTGGCCAAAACGTGCAAAAAACGCAAGCGTATTTATAGCGTTTTTGTGGTCAAAACCAAATTTAACAAAGACCATTTCTGCCAGAGGATGCGTTTAGAACTGGAACTACCTCAACGCAAAGTGCGCACACAGCCTAAAGCCTAGTGTCTACATAAGCCATTGTTCACTACAGAACATCCAATAGAGATGGCATCCTATCCCATTTCCTATTTCTATTGGCGCTTAGGCTAAGTTCACACACGGCATCTTCGTGCATCTTTGGTGAGTTTTTGAGATCACAAAGATGCATCTAAGGCTATGTGCGCAAAGTGTGCTTTTCGCGGCATTCTTCGGGTGCGTTTTTGGGCTCAAAACTGCATGACTTTGCTTCCCCAGCAATATCTGACTTTTAATTTTTGCTGTCCGCACACAACGTTTTTTTTTTATGCTGCGTTTAGCTTCATAAAAAAAATAAAAAAAAAAAAAAAAGGGACATGTCAATAATTCTTTCCTGCGTTTTCCCCCCATGCAATGCATTGGAAAAACGCAGAGATCAAAAACGCAGCAAAACGCAGCCAGAAACGCTCCAATACGTGGTAAAAATGCATGCGTTTTTTACCGGTGCGTTTTTGCCGCAGGTGCATTTTTATGCGTTTTTGTACATCTTTAGCATGCAAAAACACACAAAAACTCAGCGTCAAAAAAACGCAGCGTGTGCACATATTTTGCTGTCCACACTGGGCATCTTTTGTTGGCTGCGTTTTTGAAGATGCAGCATGTCAATTAATTGTCTTTTTACAGCGTTTTGAGCCTTCCAGTCAATAGATTTGACTTAAAAACGCATTGGGCAAAATGTTGTAAAAACGCAGTGCATTTTTGATGCACCCAAGATGCACTGGCAAATAGATGCCACGTGTGAACATAGCCTAACTATGCAGACACCAGGCTTTAATGCACATGTGTGACCAGTATCATCAGGCTCCTCAAATAGAGCTTCACATCACTATACACTTTGACCACCAGGTGGTGCCATATAATTAAATAAGATGGACATGGCTCTTTACTGGTGTAGGACCTGGAGCCTTCTTTGTCCACACACCAGTAAAGCTATACGGATATCTACGTAAAACTAAACTCTATAGGTCCCCTCATACAGACTAATATTAGCTGAATCCGCCAATATTGTCAGGGTCAGCCGATGGGCTACTGTGTATGAGGGCACTGTCCAACTGGATACGTGCAGTCGACATCTCTCCCAACCATTAATTTCAGACTGCAAATCACATTGTTCTCCCTGAATTAAGCCATCAGCTGATATGTTGGGCGGGCACTTTCTCAGAGCGCACAGGAGCACTCAGCTGAGAACACACTCCGGTGTATGGTAGTGTTGGCCAAACCACTGATCGGAGGATAGCCATCTAATGTGCATGTCAAGCTTTCCACAAGCCTATATGAAGGATAATGGCATCTGGCATGCATCTGGGTTTCTTCCTCAGGCATCTACAACTTTCAGCACGTCTATTTGACATAGCTAGGTAATTTAAAAAAATAAAATGTTAACCTCAACTACTAAATAGTCCAAGTTTATAGCATTCATTATGTGCAAGAAATAGAAAGATTTCAGCATGATCAATACTGTACCGATAGCCAGGAGAGCGTCTTCAAAGTGACCAGACATCTCGGATTTGATACTGGCCTCAATTTCCTTCTTTGAAATCTTCTTATATTCATCGAACACTAGACAGAGCACAGATAATAGAGTAAGGTAAAGTGTGTGCACAAGCTAGAAAAGCCATTTAATGGTTGCACTTATCTTTGACCTGGTGCAATAATTGTGCTGAGAATTCAGCAGAGCTCCAAATCCCCTCCATGGACATAGACCCGTGTGCCGGAGAAGCTAGTCACTGCACACTGTACGGCGAGTGGCGGCTGTACGCATAGCAAGCCGTGACTGTAGCCGCTTCGGCACACCTGGAAAAAGTTACATCTTGTATGGAAAACAATAAAACAAAACAAAATAAAAAAAAAAAAAACAGAAAAAATACCTTTTTTCTTGTGTTGCACCTCCCATAAAAAGGACGGACGTTAAAGAGCAATTAAAACATCACATTTAACCCAACTTGATACCAATAAAAACTTCAATTTGCTATGGAAA
The DNA here is from genome assembly GCF_048569485.1 of Anomaloglossus baeobatrachus. Taxonomy (NCBI): domain Eukaryota; kingdom Metazoa; phylum Chordata; class Amphibia; order Anura; family Aromobatidae; genus Anomaloglossus; species Anomaloglossus baeobatrachus. The sequence goes on from NC_134356.1 coordinate 596,058,963, forward strand.
AGAAAGATCCTCAAACAGCGCCATCATGGGGTGGGGTTAAAAAAAAGGTGGAAACAACCAGAATTTGATTTTATCCTATACTTATATTAAAAAAACAAAAAAAACCCACACAAAACATTTGTTATTGCTATAATTATCATATAGCTTTGGAGAACTAGCAGGTCATTTTTATGGTATGACAAATGCTATAAAAACAAAACCCTGTAAACCATTGCGGAGCTGTGCCTCTGGTCTGAATCTAAACTACAACTACCCTGTTTCCCCGATAGTAAGACACCCCCGATAGTAAGACGTAGTGGGGGTTTTGGGGGGGGGGGGGGGTCGGCTAATGTAAGACGTACCCCGAAAGTAAGATGTAGTAAAAAAAAAAAAAAAAAAAAAAAATATTTTTTTTCCTCTTTACAGTACAGTTACAGCGGCCGAGCGCTCAGCTGAGCACCCTGACATGCCGCCGGCAAAGCGCTCAACATACACAATCACAGCCTCAGTGCCCTCATGTGCAGCCGCTGGTGGTTAAGTTTCCTTAACTTGCGGTACACTTAGGGCGCAATCGCGGCAAGTCCCCATACGGTACATTGCATGGAGACTTGCTGCGATTGCTGTGGGATTTTTTCCAATATAAGACATACCCCGAAAGTAAGACATAGTGGCACTTTTGGGGGTAAAAAGAAAGTAAGACACTGTCTTACTTTCGGGGAAACACGGTAGTCAGGCAGTGTTAAACAGTTAAAAAACCACACACTAGAACAACCTATTAAAACACAGGCAAGGTTCCAGGATGGGAGACATGCAGGCTAAAGTCATATTACATGGGATGTACTTAATTTTACCTTTAAGTAAATGTTTCCGGTTCCTTGAGCAGAGAATGGTCAAAAATTTGACCTCATCCGTTCCCCATTTCTTCTCACCAGCTTCATACAGCTCCTGGAACAAGATGAGTGGAGAGGTCATGGTCAGCGTTTTCCTGAACCACTTATAAACAAGATAAGAAATGTTGGTGTGATATCAAATTAACTTTTTTTCCCCCTATTCAAAAGGCAGGTCAGTCAGGACCAGGGTTGCCAATTTCACCTTTTAATTTTTCTGGACAGCTTTATCAAAAGATCTAAGGGCAATATGTTTTACGGACATATTAGAAAAACAATCAATTTCATTACGAATCATTAGGATAGGTCTACAGCCTGGAAAATCTGGTATGAAGATATCAACTTCTATCACGTTTCCAACAAGTTTAAGCGTCACAAAAAAAAAAAAAAAAGTCATCTCAAACTATTTTCTACTGACAGGGAAAATAAGTGCTATATTTACAGACTGGAATGACCGTTTCTGTATGCAAGGTGTCGATTTGTCGATTCGTATGGAATGGATGATGCCCTACAACTTTGTAATTCACTTTTTTTTCTCTCTCGTTCCATTTTCAAGGTAAAAGTGCTGACTGTTTTCCAGCAGGTGGCACTATAGGTGGTTTCATTGCGTAGCGCATGGCTACTTTACTATACCTAGACACCTCTTCTATGCCTATAGCTCCCTCCGTTCTCAAATTAATGGCGGTGGACAGGATATGGGTGGACACACTGTATACAGTATTCCATAATACTGTATATAAGAGCCCATATGTGTGTCGCGGGCGGGGAGGGCGCTGCTCTCACCACGCTCGGGTCCGGAGCTGCGGCTGCCGCTGCTGCTCGGTGGCTCGAGCGGTGGGCCGGATCCGGGGACTCGAGCGGCGCTCCTCGCCCGTGAGTGAAAAGGGGGTAGTGTGGTTTGGGAGATTTGGTCCGTGACGCCACCCACGGTTTGTGGTGAGGTTGGGGCACCACCGCTGCTGTTGACGGGGATCCCGGGAGCGATGGCAGGGAGCAGCTGGGATGTTTCTCTCCCCTCCGTGGGTAGGGGGGGGTTGGTGGTCCCGGGGCCCAGTGAGGTGACGGGGAGGCAGGGTTGGCAAGGTGCAGGGTCGCTTGGGCTGCGCAGCGCGGTACCGGATGGCACGGTAGTACTCACTCAGTCACAAATGGATGCAAGTCTCTGGTAAAACAAACGGCTGGATGGACGGGTCCCGCAGCCGGCTGCTGTGGTTTCTCCCGGACGGATGGTGGTGGCTGCCTTTCCCTGCACCTTTTGTGTATCTTCGGTCCAGATGGCTTCCCACCAGTAACCTGCTCCCCAGCGTGTATATGGGCCGGAGGAGCCCTTTTGCCCGCAGGCTCTGGCCCTGGGAACTTGGGTCTTGGCTGTTTGGGAAACCCCTGGGGTTTCGGTCACTAATGGATTTGACCTGTTTAACGGCGACTCCAAGCCTGGTCGGGGTCCGCAGGCCCTGCCGGTTTGTGCTGGCTTCACTTCGCTCCCCGGTTCGGTAACGGCGGGCCACCGCCCATCCCCGGTCCTACGGTTCCGTGTTGATCTGCCTCTCCTGCAGACGGCCACCACCATCTGCCAACCTTGCTCTCGGTACCCGGACAAAGTCAGTTTGCTCCTCTCCTACCACTTCCCTCACTGCACTCGAGCTTTGCCCGAGCTTAACTTCCTTTCCCGCCTCCAGGACTGTGAACTCCTCAGTGGGTGGGGCCAACTGCCTGGCTCCACCCCACCTGGTGTGGACATCAGCCCCTGGAGGGGGGCAACAAGGATCTGTGTGACCGATGTGCCTATCTCGGGGTGGGGGTGTCATGTTGTAGTCCCTGTGACGACCTGGCTAGTCCAGGGCGCCACATGTGTATAACATAAATGCCTTTATTATACTCACCTATTGGGCAATCCGGTCTGATGGGTGTCGCTTCTCTCGGTCCAGCACCTTCTCAATCTTGTGGGATCACAGTCCTCTTACCCAGCTCTGTGTGCATGATGTGTCCTGCATCATTCACTCCATTGCACTCTAGCACAGGTGGACTTTGATCTCCCAGCCGAGGGCAAAGCAATGTACTGTTATGCGCAGGCGCGAGAAGTTGTCATAGCCCGCACGCACTACAATAATTTGATCTGTCCTCAGCCTGGCAGATCAAAGTGCGCCTGTGCAGGAGCGCAATGGAAGCCCTGTGGGAATGATGCAGGACACGTCATACACACAGGGCTGGACATGAGGACGTCAATCACACAAGATTGAGGACATGCCGGACAGAGAGCAGCAACACCCATCGGACCGAACCGCCCCCTAGGCGAGTATAATAAGGGTCTTTTTTACATTATACAGAGCGACCTGGGCTCTTATATACAGTATTCTAGAATGCAGTATATAAGGGATCACTGGTGGTGGCCGCAGCTCAGAAGGGAAAAACCTGGTGACTGGTCGCATTTAAGAGTGGAATGTTTTATCATATAATGACCAAGCAAATAATTTTTGTAATTAAACCAATGAACCTAGACATGAATATTTACATTTTTTTTTCTTTAAATAAGGTTGCCCTCACAGTTGGCTAGTCTAGTCTGTAGTCTGCACATATTCTGCAACATCCTTAAACTTTCAAGACCCCTAACCAAAACCACCAGCATCATATTCATCGTATGCTCATGGTGGCGATTCATTCTGCATTAACTGCACAAATTTGCACTGGAATAAGAATGGGGGAAAAAAAAAAAAAAATTACAAAAAGAAAAACAAACAAACAGTCTCTATATGGTTGTGAGAATTAGCCAACAGATTTGGAAACAAGCTTTATTCTCAGTTACAGTCTCGCATGGAGACTTCTGCCGCAGGTGGTTGTCTTACTGCTAAACACAGGGGAGTAAGGAGGAAATGCCTGAGCTCCTGAGACACAGATCTCTTCATATACAGGATTTCTCAATGTTATACTGCAATATGAGACAAAATAGGGTGAAAGATAAAGAGGGGAGATTATGGGAGAAGTTGTTGGTAAATTAAATTTTTTGTGCATTTAATAGAATGACATTTACTATGCTCCATGTGTTTAGATAATTTAAATGAATGGTCCATCTCCATTTGGGTAAATTAATATCTGAACCATGGTGGCTAAATTCCTTGCCATTTAAAAGGTTTGCTGCACTACTTTTAGGATATATTATCAATAAGCAGATTGATGGAGGTGCGATACCCGGCACCCCCCGATCAGCTGTACACAGTGCTGACAGCAACTAGTTGTTAGATGATAGAGCTGAGTTTTTTTAGGTCTTCAACGGCTGTAGTTGCAACCTACCCTGATAGAGCATCCATGTAAAACAATAGTGACATACATCCCTTCAACTATATGGATGAGCCAAGGCCACGCTACGGGTTATTCAGCCACAGCACCATGCAGTTGTAGACATACCTCGTATTGTAGGTCAATTGGGTTGAGTAAAGTAGCAAGCACAGCCGAAATCTAAGGTATGAGGTATGCCAAAGTAAAAGGATACAACTTCATTTAACAACAGACTAAGTGGAGGAAAGCTTGACACGCCCAATGGAATAGGTCACCACACATCCATGGAGTGCAACAATATGAAGTCCGCCAGGTGGACTATAACTTGAATAAGAGGAAAAAATATCGGCACATCCAACGTAAAATAATTTCTTTAAAGAAATTTTACGTTGGATGTGCCAATATTTTTTCCTCTTGTACATCTTCATTTAGTGGTTTGGTGTGTTTTATGGGACTGTGTCAGTGGTCACGTGGCAGTAGAGATGAGTGAACCCTTGGAGATTTGGTTCAGAGGACGCATTCGATCTTAGCTAAGGTTCGGTTTGTGACCCCAACTTGATCCGAACCTCATTGGAAATTTGTAATTGGGCATTTAGTGTCTCCATCCACATGCTCTAGCCATAAGCAGAACACTTCCGGGGGAGGGTGGGCGAGGTTTTTTTAGAGTGTGTGAGTGTGAGTGCACGCACACTACATCAGATCACGATGATTTTACCCCAATTGTGAACCAAACAAACACTGCAAGTTGCTCGCACAGGACTGAGCATTACTCATGTATTTACAGGGGATAAGAGTTTGTGACGCCACCCGTGGTTCGCGGTAAGAGGACTACCGCCGCTGCCGATGGGAGTACCTGGGGGAGATGGAGTGGGGCAGCCAGATGAAGTCCCCTCCTCGCGTAGGATGGTGGAAATGTAGGGGACCGCAGCGCTGGTTGGAAGCAGGGGAGGACCACGTACTCACTCAGGCAGTGTTGGTATTGATGCGACTGCAAAGCAGACTGACACAAAGGTAAACCAAGTCTCTGGGTGCCGCTACCTCTGTGGGGGAGCTCGTCTGGGAGTCCGCTCCCTTTGGTGTTGCGGGTGGTCGCTACCTTGCCTCCATGCACTAGTGTTAGATGTTCTGTGTGACCCCTCGGCCTGAAGCTTTCAGGGTCCCGCTCCCTATGCGTAGGTAGAGGAGCTGTGCTCTCGATTGCTGACACTTGCGATTTCAATGGGCTGCATGGGTTGGAAAGCCCTATCCCCCTTATTGTGTTGATGCCTTCGATCTCTGAGCTCTTGGGGACAGTTCATAGAGATACTATCCTCCACAGGTTAATAATCAGGTTGTGTGAAGCTACGCCCTGATCTAGGGTCCAGTACCCTGCTGTGCTCTGTACCGGTTTGGTTATTAGGTACTCCGGTGCCAACCGTTCTCCAAAACCAAGTCTGGCTTCTTTCTTCAATAACCTGCGACCGGGTCTCTGACTCTGGTCCCAGACCACTGTCTGCGACCTAGCTAACGTCTCCCAGGGAGCTCCAATTCCCCTTAGCTCCTCACTCTGAGGGCTACAACTCAACTCCTCTCCCAGCTCCTCAGAAGCTGCCACTTCAGCTCCTCTCTGACTGAAAGCTGACACTGAACTGACCTAAGTCCCTCCCACCAGTCTGTCTGACCCCTAGGCGGGTGGCCCTATTCCAACTAGACCGCCCACTGGTGTGCCTGACAGGGTGTGGTGTAAGGTACTAGGATTTGAACGCTGATTGAGCAATACCAAAAGTCAGGATCCCAGAACCATGAGGGTTGAGTCCTACACCAAAGGATAGAGAGTGCAATACCCTGTGACACCCTGACTAGTTCAGGGGCATCACAGACTTCCTCAAATGGGTCAAACCCTGGAGAGTCTATGAATGCTACTGGTTGGTACTGCCGGCTGACCGGAGCGGTCAGGTCACAGAGTTAAAACCAGGCTGTCAGTATACGTACAATAAATAAGAGGATGCAAATGTGGCGCCCTGGACTAGCCAGGTCGTCACAGGTAACACTCAAAACACCCACACCCCCATTAGACAGTAACATTAGCCAAACACAAAACCCTTATTGCCTCCCTCCAGGGTCGGATGTCCACACCAGGTGGGGTGGAGCCAAGCAGTTGGCCCCACCCACCAAGGAGTTCACAGGCCTGGAGGCGGGAAAAGTGACAGTTGAGTTCAGGAGTTCAGTGGGAGAGGTCGAAGTGAAGAGTGTCTGGGTTTGTGGCCCAGGCACTGACAGCAAGGTTGGCAGACGGTGGTGGCCGTCTGCAGGAGTGGTGAAGCAATGCGGAACCGTAGGACTGGGGTCAAGCGTTGGCCCGCTGGTACCGACCGGGGAGCGAAGTGAAGCCAGCACACACAGGCAGGGCCATCGGACCCCGACCAGGCTTGGAGTCGCCGTCAGTCAAATCCGAGTGACAGGAAACCCAGGGGTTTCCTAACAGCCAAAGACCCGATAGAAAGCAACCGCCCACACCGTGAGGGTATACAGCTACCGCCTAAGGCTAGAGACCCAAGGGCCAGCGCCTGCGGGCAAACAGGCTCCTCCGGCATCCATACACTGGGGAGCGGACTACTGTTGGGGATCCATAGTAGTCAAATAAGTACACAAAAGGTGCAGGGAAAGACAGCCGCCATCACCTGTCTGGGGAGAGACACTGGAGCCGGCTGCGGGACCCGTCCATCCAGCCGTTTGCTTTACCGAGGCCTTTGTGCATCTCTTACTGAGTGATTACACTCATGCCATCCGGCACCGCGCCGCGCTGTCCCTGCAACCCTGCACCTCACCAACCCTGCCTCCCCGTCACACCACCGGGCCCACCGACCCCTACCCACGGAGGGGGAAAACAACATCCCAGCTGCTCCCTACCATCGCTCCTGGGATCCCCGTCACCAGCAGCGGTGGTGGCTACCTTCACCACAACCCGTGGGTGGCGTCACGGACTAAATCCCCCAAACCAACCACCCTTTTCACTCACGGGTGAGGAACGCCGCTCGAGTCCCCGGATCCGGCCCACCGCTCGAGCCACCGAGCAGCAGTCGCAGCAGCGCCGGACCTGAGCATTATCGAGCGCAGCAGCGTACCTCCCTGCCCGCGACACAATATTAGTAAGTAAAACGGTCTGAGGTCAGAACAGAGAACCAATAAACAAAGTAGGAGTTGAGGAGCAGCAACAAACCAGAGTAAGAACAAACTATCTGGCAGCTATCAGCAGTAAGTTGGGAGATTTACTAGGGTGTGGCACTTTCCAATTGGCCAAACTGGAAGCTGATAACAGTTGGAAATAAGACCCGTCCATACTGCAGGGCAAAGCAGAATTGGCATCAGTCAGTTACTGGTCTGGACAGTCCTTCACCAGTGCTATCCACAGAATAAATATGGCAGCGCCCGATGACAACAGCAGGTCCCGGAAGAGATGTGACAAAGGGGTGTCGGGAGTCAGACCCCACAAGCAACCAAAAAAAAAAAAAAATTTGATAAGACAGCAATATTCCAGACCAGGAAATACCCTACAATAGATATAATGACAGAACGAAACAGATGCATTGTATACATAGATGCCGATTACAGACATGTATAAATATTCCCTCAGTGGAAGAGCAGAAGTTACAGGAAAATAAACTGATAAATATTTAATAGCAGAATTAACATGAGCTCAGCAGACATTATTGGTTTCCATTATATTGCTTGATGACAGCTGTGATAGAAATCTCCGAAAATAGGAAATCTCTTCCCAAAGACAATGACGCTTGGGAAAAAAAAAAAAAAGACCTGCTATGACATTCACAATCTACAGATAAACCTGAGGTGTTAAAAGACGTACAAATACAAAGCATGGCCTGAGCTGAAAGGAAGGCAGCGTCTTCTGAGGAAGCTGTAGAATTGTGAGCAGAATTCCTTGCGATGGGGAAAGCTCAGCGTGTGTCTGTACAGTGATGTAACAGGGGAATAAGCACAGTGGAAAAACAATGGCGGAAAATATGGTAGCAAAAAAAAAAAAAAAAGTCAGAAATTGATTTTTTTTTTTTTAAAGCAGAACATAAAGGGCCGAATCCCGCTGTCTCCACAAACCCTTCATACGTCTCAGACGTTCTGCAGACGGCTCGGAATTATCCATGTGAAACCTGCAGTTTATTTTAGACTTTGCAGTTCTGACAGGGACTAACACTAGGGAATGATTTGAAAAGGTTAAACACACATTTCAGTCAATATGTAGATATTATCTGCTTACGTTGAGTATCTTTTACTGATGTTGAGCTCATATTATTAAAATGAGGCTTTAGAAATTCTACCTGCTGTTTTATAAAAGGAGCATTCCATGATCATTGACCTACAAAAGCCATTCATCATCCGTCTCGTCCATAGACCTCTGAGCTAATCACCCGATATCTTCTCGCACGTCATCTCCGATGCTTCCAAAACCAGCTTCTCGCCTCCACAGTTGTACATTCCTCAGCCTAAATCGCCTTCGAGACTTCAAGTATCCCCTATACTCTGGGATTCTGTTCCCCAACATGTCCAATCACTACATTTAGAACCTTCAGGTGGAACTTGAAAACACATCTACTAAAGAAATCTTACAGCCTGCAGTGGCCTCACTGCCACCTCACCGCCAGTAGAGCTGCTACAGCCAACCTACTGCCCCCCTCCCAGTATCCTGTAGACTAAGCTTGTGAGGGCAGGGCCCTCTCCTTTCTGTACCTGTGTCTCTGTAATTTATATATTTGTATGTAAAACTGTTGTCATGTACACCACCATGGAATCAATATATGTTTCATATTGCATTTACACATGTATTTCCTTTGTTGTGCTGTTCCGAAAAAAAAAAAAAAAAAACACGCAAACTGGGACATAAATTCACCCCAAACCCCAAAAGTGGGTCGCCTCACGAAGTTGTTTGAACCTTTCCAAAATGGTGGTTGAACAACTTTGAATGAGCATCACATGCTTCAAACAAAACTCACCTGTGGCAAGTAACAAGTGTGGGCAATATGAAAATCACACCTAAACTAAATACAAGGGGGAGAAGTTGACTCAATCTTTGCATTGTGTGTCTAAGCATGTGTCGCGGGCGGGGAGGGGACGCTGCGCTCACCACGCTCGGGTCCGGCGCTGCTGCTGCTTCGCTTGCTGCTCGGTGGCTCGAGCGGTGGGCCTGATTCGGGGACTCGAGCGGCGCTCCTCGCCCGTGAGTGAAAAGGGGAATGGTTTTGGGGATTTATTGTCCGTGACGCCACCCGCGGTTGTGGTGAGGTTGTGACACCACCGCTGCTCTGGACGGGGATCCCGGGAGCGATGACAGGGAGCAGCTTCGATGTTGTTCTTCCCCTCCGTGGGTAGGGGGATTGGTTGTCCCTTGGCAGGCAGGCGGGTTACGGGGCCTGGTGAGGTGCAGGGTCGCGGGGGCAGCGCGGTGCCGCACGGCACAGTGGTACTCACTCAGCCAATGATGAATGCAAAGTCTCCGGTAAAACAAACGGCTGGATGGACGGGTCCCACAGACGGCTGCGGTTGTTCCTCCCCCGGTAGGTTGGTGGTGACTGCCTTTCCCTGCGCCTGTATTATGTTCTCGGTTCTGGTGGCTTCCCACCGGTAAGCCGCTCCCCAGCTTGGATGGATGCTGAGAGAGCCCCTTTTGCCCGCAGGCTCTGGCCCTGGGAACTGTAGCCTTGGCGGTGACTGTATTTCCCTTCCCAGTTTGAGCGGTTGCCTTCAATCGGGTCTTGACTGCTGGGAAACCCCGGAGGTTCCCTTCGCTAACGGATTTGACCGGTTTTACGGTGACTCCTAGCCTGGTCGGGGTCCGTAAGCCCTGCCGAATGGTGCTGGCTTCTCTTCGCTCCCCGATCCGGTACCGGCGGGCCACCGCCCGTCCCCAGTCCTTACGGTTCACGTGAATCAGCCCCTCCTGCAGACGGTCACCACCGTCTGCCAACCTTGCTGTATGTGCCCGGGCCACGCACCCGGTCAGACTCCTCTACTACCACCACTTCACTCCTCAAACTCCAAACTCAAAACTCATCTGACTCCCTTTTCCCGCCTCCAGGACTGAACTCCTCGGTGGGTGGGGCCAACCGCCTGGCTCCACCCCCTGGTGTGAACATCAGCCCCTGGAGGGAGGCAACAAGGATTTTTGTTTGACCTAGATGTGCCTAGCCGGGGTGTGGGGTGTGTTGTTGCAGTACCTGTGACGTCCTGGCTTGTCCAGGTCGCCACACATGGTGCACAGAAAGGAGGTGAAAACTGAATTCCAAAAAAAGTGTGCAACCAAATATTAAGTGGAGGGTGGCAATTTTGTCCTGCCCATTTTTTAAGCTTTGTGCTAAATAAATGTCTAATTTGCCTTTTTTTTGTGTTGTTCCAATAAACACAAAAAGGAAATAAACATGTGCAATTGCAATAATTTTCTGGGAGAAACTTCTTTCTGGAACAATTGTGAGGGTGCTATCACTTTTGGCCACGACAGATTGATAGATAGACATGTCCATCATATATTTTACCACAAAAACTGGTTGGGAGATTAGGTAAGCAATACTTGGTTAATTCATTTTTCCGTCACTACAGCCCCTCCATAACAGCATCTCCAGCCGATCCCAGTTTACTGTGCTGCAGCAATAATTAATGTCCCATGTACACATGTGACCACTGCAGACAATCACTAACCTCAATGATCACTTGTGGTCATTTCTCTTAATCATGCACAACCTCTTTAATTCTTAACTCATTCTTATAACACCTTTCACCCACTGTGCAAAGCATATACTACTGTATTGCACTTTGGGGAATGTGCAAGTTTGTAATATACACTACAGTTTAAAAAATAAGGAAATATGTAAGTGACCCTAAACGTTTGAAGGAAAGCACATTTATTTTTCAATGAAGCCAACATTAAACAAATACACTCTATACATTGTTAATGTGGTAAATGACTATTCTAGCTGCAAATGTACCGCCCCGTGGGCTCAGCTGCGACCGCCTAGCCGCTCGGATCCGTGCTCGTACGGTGGGTGGCTCGAGCTCCTCACGGACCCGGGGGTCACGTCGCTCTGTAAGGGGGTTGGCGGTACACACAGGGACTTCGGTGGGGAGTTCCACGGCTGGGGCCGCATCGGTTTGGAAGAGATGTAAGTTCGTGACGCCACCCATGGGTTGTGGCGAATAGATTGACACCATCGCTGCCGTTAACTAGGCCTCCCGGGGACGGTGTTCCGCAGCTTGGTGTTGACCCCTCCGTGGGTAGGGGAGTAATGGTCCCGAGGGAGGTGCTGAGGCGCAGGGACAGGTGCATGCGGGATGCTGGTGCGGTGCGCGGCCTGAAGGCACTGGTGTACTCACTATGACAATACACTGGAGTCTTTGGTAAACCAAACGGGATGATGAACGGGGCCCGCAGCAGCTTCCCCTTACCAGGTTGGTGGTTTCCACCTTTCTCCTGCACCTCTTTGTATGAATGTTTGACTCCTATGCCTAAGCAACGGTAGTCTGCTCCCCGGCTTGCTGGTTGTCGGAAGAGCCCTGTTTGCCCGCAGACGCTGGCCCTTTGGGTCTCTATGCCTTGGCAGTGGCCTTACCTTGTATGGTTGGGCTGTTGTCTTCTAACAGGTCTTGTGTGGGATAGGTCCTTAAGTCCAGTCCTCAATCAGTTGATTTGACTTGACACAGTCAGTTCGGGGCTTCATACTGGGTCTGAGTACCCCTCCTGGTGCTCCGGTTTCCAATCGGTTGCCCGGTTCGATACCGGAGGGCCACCGCCCGACCCCGGTCCCTACGGTTCCACTGGCTGTAATCCCAGCTCCTGCAGGTGTCCACCACAGTCTGCCTCCTTGCCAGAGGTGACTGGGCTCCAACCCAGCCACCTGAGTAGACTATTGGCAGGCCTGGTCACAGGTCTGCCCTTGAACTCAACCTCTCTCCTTCACTGTCAAAGACTACTCTGCTCTAGAACTTGTGTCTTTTTCCCACCTCCAGGCCTGTGAACTTCTCGGTGGGAGAAGCCAACCACCTGGCTCCACCACCCTGGTGTGGACATAAAAACCTTGTCACCACCCTACAGGTTTTAAGTTTGGCTGCTGTCACCTTTTTAGGGAGGGGGTGCCTGGGACGACCTGACTAGTCCAGGGTGTCACACACACGTCTATTTTTAATGCAATCTACATAGTTGTATAGAGGCCAATTTCCAACAACCACCACTCCAGTGTTCTAATGGTTCATTGTGTTTGCTGTTAGAAGGCTAATGGATGTTGAGAAAAAATTTTTGAAAAAAAATTTCAAGAAAAAAATCATTATTTCTAACCTAGTCAATGTCTGGACTATGTTTTCTATTCATTATGCAACTCATTTGATAAATAAGAGTGAATTTTCAAGGGAGAGACAAAATTGTCTGGGCGACCCCAAACTTTAACTGTAGTGTAATCCTCTAAGAAATTAGTCTTATGACAGACCATTGTCAGGTTTGAAAACCCTCTGACCAGTATAATAGCTACATTCTTAAAGGAGGTAGTTTTTCTTTTGGATCAACACTGCAGAAACTAATTGTTGAACTAAGTCACTTTTTAGCCTGTGTATTAGATTGGTAAAGAGGGGAGTCGAGACCATACATGTTGATGAAGATCTTAAATACTGAATCCAGTGATAACATTTGCTGATCCCTACAGGTACAGCTACTGAAACTCAAGACATCTGCTTTTAATAAAGCGAGAACAGTGAAGGTATTACACAGTGCCCACGATTATCCTACTGTGACATCCACTTTTCACATCCTCTATTTGACAATGTAAAAATGTATCCAGTTTTTACCATCCTTTCAATATAATTAAGACAATACAGCCATTTCTCTGTGATCTAAACTTATTTAAGAAGAGTGTTCTTACAAAAACACACATACCTTGGCGTCCTGCTTGGCAAGGGAGTCATCAACATTATCACTTTGGTCTCGACCGCCCTGTAGAACAATATCATCATTAATATATTATCACTATTCCATTACAGCTCCAGAAAAGAATATTTGCAAGTTGACCTAATCCTTTATAAAACCTGGTGGAATAGAGTCCATCCCATCTTTCATATTTGAGCAATGTTTTGAAAGCCACACCGCCTTCAAGCTCTTGAGGATGTGAAGAACTCGATTCCATGTCCACCATGGAGGTTTCACATGTGGAGAGGTTAGGGTACTTTCACACTTGCGTTGTTTTCCTTCCGTTACAATCCGCCCTTTTGGAAAACAGCGGAATCCGTTAACGGATTCCGCTGTTTCCCATAGACTTGTATGGATGACGGATTGTACCAAAAGGACCTGCGTTACTTCCGCTGGGCGATGCTCCGTTGCTTCCGCCCAGCGGGAGGAACGCAGCATGTAACGTTGTTTTGAGCAGCGGAATCCTCTGGATTTCACTGCGCATGCTCTTTTTTTTTTTAATCACAAACTTTAATTTTGGCTCGCGGTGGCCGAACGTTCAGCTGAGCGCCCGCACGCCGGCATGCCCGGGCGCCGGCAAGTGACAGCGCTCAGCTGAGCGCCCGCCCACATGCCCGGGCGCCGGCAAGTGACAGCGCTCAGCTGATCGCCCGGCGGCCGGCTGCAGGGAGCGATCAGCTGATCACCCGGCAGCCGGCTGCAGGGAGCGATCAGCTGATCACCCGGCAGCCGGCTACTGGGAGCGATCAGCTGATCGATCACAATAGTCTGCCGCCGGTAAAACTTAAAAAAAAAAAAAAAAAAAAAATCAAAAACGGATTCCGTTGTTTTGCAGCATCCAATGCGCCGCTATATGCAACACATCCGTTGCATCCGTCACACAACACAATGCAACGGATACCGTTCAACCCAAGTGTGAAACTAGCCTTACAGAGCGTTTTTACATCCGCTTCCTCCATCTACTGAATGCCGGCGTCTAGAGATTGTAGAGCTTTCTGGACAGTCGCTGAACATGACCCGCAGACTTAAGAAACTACACTTCATTTTTAGTCACCGTATGTAATTCACATGACTAATTTAGATGCATGTCCTTTGACATATAGATCAGTAATTAAATATTAACAGCATCGTAGATGCATGGTGAAAAATTATATAGCATTTTATTAGCCATTTTCAGCCAATAAATCTAATCTGGACATTCTATATGCATTTTTATCATTTTTATGCATGGATTAAAATGCTGAATTCTTGAATATACCAGGAGAGTGTACGATGATTAGGACATTAGGGTTATTTATCAGGTCTTCCAGTATTTCGATTATCCTCAATTGTGAAGAGAAGTGAATATTTCTAAATGTTCCTCCATGTAAAAGTATGTATGTACACTATGTATGCATGCATGTATGTATATATGTATGTATCTCCAGAAAAAAAATAAAAATTCAAGAGTAAATTAAGACTTTGTTTTTCATTATATATGATTCAAAAATCTAACAAAACGGAACTGCAGCCACTTCACAGATGTCTAGGCCGACCATGGAAGTTATGAGAACATCTTTTGATCAGAAAGATTGAAGAATTGACATACAAGTTCACTACAGTTAGCAATAAAGAAGTAGAAAGCCAAACTGGGGTGAATGTTTGCCCATGACTTAATATGGAAAACACCGCCATACACCAAGATAAGTGTTTTTGAAACTAAAAGAAGAAAAGATATCTTTAACCTCTTTTAGTTCCAAAAACACTTATCTTGGTGTACGGCAGCGTTTTTCATATTAAGTCATGGGGAAACATTCACCCCAGTTTGGCTTTCTACTTCTTTATTGCTAACTGTAGTGAACTTGTATGTCAATTCTTCAATCTTTCTGATCAAAAGATGTTCTCATAACTTCCATGGTCGGCCTAGACATCTGTGAAGTGGCTGCAGTTCCGTTTGTTTTTCATTATAGGATTCAAAAATCTAACAGTCTTAATTTACTCTTGAATTTATATTTTTTGTGAGATACATACATACATACATACATACATACATACATACATACATACATACATACATACGCAAAGGTGAGGAGTACAAAGAAAACTGCATGATGCCTACAGTGAGACATGGTGGTGGCAGTGCCCTTATGTGAGGCTGCATGAGTGCTGCATTTCATTGATAGCATCATGAAATAAAAGATTTTCTGCTCTAGAGTGAAAGAAGATGCTCCCATCATTCCGTGCGCTTGGTGGAGATGAACTTTTATCACATAGCAATGATCCAAAACACACATGTAAAAGGCACTGTTCTATTTCTGAAGCATAACAGGGTGAAAGTGATTTGGTGGCCAAGTATCTCCTGATATGAACCCAACACCTACAGAGAATGCAGAAGAGACAAATTGAGCATCACTCTCCATCCAGGCTGGCTGTACAAAAGAAGTTGATCTTGAAGAAAGGATAGGTGTTGCAATATGTCACCAACTAATTCATTTCATGCACTTGGTGCAGTACTTAATCATGAATGTCATACAAAATACAACAAACATGAAAAAAATGCAACACTGATTTTTGCTCCCATTTTTCATGAGCTGATCTTAAAGATCTAAGACTATATTGCTGTACGCAAAAGGTCTTTTACTCTCAAATCTCAATTAACAACCTGATCAACTCTATGCAAAGGAGATGTGTTGCACTGCGTGAGACAAATGGTGGTCACATAAGATACAAACTAGTTTTCTGACTCCTCCCCCCCCCCCCCCCCCCCAAACAAAACTGTAAGGGTACTGCATGTGCCAATGACCTGCGGTGCGGCTTCCCGAGCTGCAAACATGTAAACTCTTTGCTGCGGAGCAGCAAGCGTTCTCAGCAGGGAGAACAGAGAAAGACCGCAATGGCCCGAACCCTGATCGTAGGCACGGGGAGCTGCGGTCTCCTGCACAGGAGACTCTCGGCCCTGCAGGTCAGGACCCACCAGGTCCAAGACACAGCAGGTCCTGATCATGTGCACAGACCCTAAAACTGCACATTTTAAAAGTGTCCTTTTGCTGTGGCCAGCCTAAGGCACACCTGTGCAATAATCATGCTGTCTAAATCAGCATCTTGACATGCCACACCTGCGAGGTGGTTGGATTATCTCAGCAAAGGAGAAGTGCTCACTAACAGATTTAGGCTGGTTTCAGACAGTGTTTCAGGTTCGTGTGGCATCAGTGTTAAAAACTGATGTCACACGTACCCATGTTACTCTATGGTGCGACTCACACGGACCGTATGGCCCCACGTTTCCCTGCATGCGTAATTTTTTTTTCTCCGCCAGCACGGGTGTCACACATACCACACACTGATGTGATCCGTGTGACATCAGTGTAACACGTACCTGAGAAAACATGTGTGACAAATTAATTTTCTATACTCATCTGCTTCTAGTCCTGCTGTCTTCGGTGCTGCGGTCACTTGCTTCCGACTCCAGCTCATTGTACTCATTGAATATGCACTGCACCGAGGATCTGGAAGCTGGAGCATCGCCAGGGACAGCGTCGGGGGGGACAGGTGAGTATCTAGCGGTGTGTGTGCAGTGATGTCAGGAGGTCATCCGAGTATCCAAGGAACTCGGATGACATCCTGACAACACCCCCCTGACACCCACGCTACTGCGGGTGTAGCAACAGTGACTTCACAGGTTCATCAGAATTCATTGGGAACACCAATGAACCGCAGTAGCGTGGATATCATGGTGGTGACAGCAGGAGGTCATCTGAGTTAACAGTGAACTCAGATTGTGAGGTCACTGCCGCGCCCACACACTGCTGAGGGCACCTCTGCAGGGGCCTGGGGTGACCTTATAAGGTCCAGGTCACTGCAGGGAAGCATACTCAGCAGTGTGTGTGCCTGCCCTCACAATCAATGGGTAACCTTCAGTTATCCATTGAATGTGACAGCAGTATGGGATCGAAGTGGGTCCCACCTAATTTGATTACGGCGGACCAGGATTAGGGCTTTGATAGGGAAATAAATTGGAAAAGATAGAAGGTGTCTCTTGTCTTTAGTTATTGAATAATTCACTCTTTTTAGGTCTTTTCAGGATCGCTTTTAGGGTAACGTTGTGGAACCTCACCATGGATTATGGCGGACTTTTTTTTTTAATTATAAAAATCAAATTGGTTAACGAGGGCTGGAGTCTTTTTTTTTGTTAAAATAAACTTTGTCATTCTCCTTTCAACTGCTGGATTAGTAATGGGGGGGGGGGGGGTCTGCTAGACGCCACCCATTACTAATACCAGGGCTTGATGCCAGCTGGAGCTGGCATCAACCCCACAAATATTACCCTGTTTTGCACCGCAC
The DNA here is from genome assembly GCF_048569485.1 of Anomaloglossus baeobatrachus. Classification (NCBI taxonomy): domain Eukaryota; kingdom Metazoa; phylum Chordata; class Amphibia; order Anura; family Aromobatidae; genus Anomaloglossus; species Anomaloglossus baeobatrachus. Next base: position 596,076,357 of record NC_134356.1, read on the forward strand.
CAAGGCAACAGGAAGAGCCGGGTCCAGCACCAGAATTGGCACATCTAATGGATGCACCATTTCTAGGGCGGCGGTGGGCTGCTATTGTTAGGCTGGAAAAGGCCAATTAACCATGGTCCTTCCCACCCTAATAATATCAGCCCTCAGTGGTCTGCTGTACCAGGGCTGGTTTTAGTAAAATGAAGGAAACCAAAAGTCTTTTTTTTTTTTTTTAAATCTAAAATTTAAAAAAAAAGTAATTCGTGTGATCCCCTCTATTCTCAATAACCAGCCAAGGTGCAGCAAAGAGCTGAGGGTTGCAACCTGCTGCTGTTCCTGTGCTGGATATGAAAATTGGGGTGGACCCCACTTTTTTTTTTTTTTTTTTTTAAATAAAACTGCTGTAAAACAGCTGAACAACCTACCTCTATATCACTATCCTGTTTTGTCTATTTCATGTTATTTCTTATTTTCTCTCTTTATACTTATTTTATCTTATCTATTCCATCTATTTTATCTGTTCTATTTATCTTTCTACATCTATAATTTTTCAGGCTTTGACCATCTTTTACACATTTAAAAACCATTTCTGTATCATGGATGTTTTACCACTACCAGTAACACGTATGCAAACACGGACGTCACACGTATGACACACGGATGTCCATACCGGTATGTGTGGCTTGCACCTGTTTTAACACGGACATCTGAAAAGGGGCCTTAGACAAATTTGTAAACCATATTAGAGAAAAAATCCTTTTGTGTACATAGAAAGTGTGAGATCTTTGAGTTTAGCTCATATATATATATAAAAAATAAAAAAAAATAAGTTCCATGAGATGCAGTCTTGTCAAACTTCAAATTTGTTCATGTTTGCAGTGAGATAAAAAGGAAAAGAAGTTCTTACATTACAAAGTGGGTTTACACATTTATGTTCAGCACTAAAATATATATATCTGTGTGATTTACGGGTGGACCTTCACAGCAAAGGTGATTTTTTTTTTTTTTTTTAAAGCGTCATATAGCATACAGATAAGTGAGGGACAAGGGGAATGTGAAAGTTGAAGCGAACTTGAGGTTCTTCAGCCAGTAAATGCAGCTACTGAGCATCTCCAGATGAGGACCTTTCAATCCTGTACCGGTACCCCATCAGCTAAACACTGTAGATGAGGTTCCTCTTTTTGAGCTGATTTTTGAGCTTTTAAATATAAATTCTTCCTTACATTATGTTAATGTGTATGATAACTAGGTCAATTTCTTGCACAGATTATCTGCTGTGATTGACCCTTTCACACTGAGCTAATAAACATTTCTTCATACAGGCTAATCTAGTTTTAAAACTTTACGGTTCAGCTTAATGAGTGACCAAATAGCTGAAACAAATCCTTGTGTGGGAGAAGACGTTGAAGCTTAATGCTTGTGTGCCACCCCCGTGCCAGCAGCCGGAGCTGCTCGGATCCGGACCCGCAGCGTGGCTCAAGGGATCCTCCAGACCCGGGGGTCACGCCGAATAAAAAGGGGGGATGTAGCTGTACGGCCTTGACCGTATTTGGTTTGTGACGCCACCGGTGTGTGGTGAAGTGGGACACCACCGCTGCTGTTGTGGGATACCCGGGGAAGATGAAGTGGCAGTCGGATGTTAACCCTTCCGTGGGTAGGGATGGTTGCCCCGGGGCCCAGTGTCTCTGTGCAGGGTATGGCGATGGCAGGGGCCTGCGCGCCCGGACATAGCAGGGAATGTTTGGTTACTCACAAGCAAATGAATCACACGAGTCTTTTGGTAAACCAAGGTACTGGTGGCCGGCCGCCGCGGCCGGTTGTACTCTGGTCCCCCACCCAGGCTGGTGGTCGCTGTCTCTTCCTCTGCACTAGTTGTGGTTGTGTGTTTGGACTTCCCGGTATGGAACACGGGAGTCAGCTCCCGGCTTTGTGTGCCTGAGGAGCCGTGCCTGCTGACGTTCACCCGTGGGATCTATGGGCCCTGGCGGTTGCCCTATCCCTATCTGTGGGTGGTTGTCTGCTTTTGGGACTTTAGTTGGGACAGGACCTGTAATCCTGCCCTCAATCGGTTGATTAGCTAGGCCGTTTGTTCCGGTCCTGGCTTCAGGGTCCGAGTACCTCCTCTGTGCACGGTTTCCGGTCGGGTCTCCGGTGTTGGTACAAGCGGGCTCCAACCCTGCTCCGGTCCTCCTCAGATCTGCTGAGTAGTCGTCCCGTCTCCTGCTGATGGAGACAGTCTGCCACCTAGCCAAGGCACCAGGGCTCTAACCCTGGCAATGTTCAACTTGAAATTCTCCTCTGCTGGAGCTACACCTAGCTCCAGCCCACACTCCTCTCAACTTGAACTACAGACTAGAACTCCACTGATGGGCTCTTCTCCACTTGTGTTTACAAATTCACAGCGACACTCGGCTACAAATGTGAGTCGAGTGTCCTGCGTGTGGTCTGCGTACGGAGTGTGTTTTTTTCCTCACATAGCATCCGTATGACATAGGAGAGTCATGCGGGTGCTACATGAGTGTTTATACAAGCAGCGTCGGACTTGCTACCGGAGGAATCTCCAGTAATACCAGGCCTGGCCACGGTTACCTGCACTGAACCCCGGATCTGTCACCTGAGCTCCAGAGATCAGCCTGGTCTGTTTGCAGCTGTGCTGAACTGAACAGCAATTGCCGGGAATCACTCGGCGCTCGCTGTTCAGTCTGCACTCTGGAGCTCAGGTGACCGCTCCGGAGTTCAGTGCATGTAACAGCGGCCAGGACTGGTATTACTGGAGATTCTTCCGGTAGCCAGTCTGACGCGGTATGCAAGTGTCAAGGATCCGTGTGACATGTGCATGCCACCCGTATTCTGATATTTTTCTCGCTCCCATAGGATTGCATGGGGCTGCGAGAGCTGAGACTCTGTGCAAATCGCAGCATGCTGCGATTTCACAGAGAGCACGAGTCGTGCCGTTAAAAATTTAGCAAGAGGACACGGCCTCATTGATTAACACTGGTGCAAGTGCAATCTGATTTTTTTTAAATCGGATCGCACTCGCACATAGAAATCACAAGTGTCAAAGAGCCCTCAGACTGACTGTTTTCCCGCCCCAGGCTGTCTAGACCCCTAGGTGGGCGTTCCCTAACTGCCTGGTCCCGCCCACTGGTGTGCCTGTCTTGTTCTGAGGGGGGGGTGACTAGGGTTTCAGGTCGGCTGTATGCAACCTAGGTGAGGGATGGTGTTATGCGGGGGCCTGTGTGTGACTACCTGGTTTTACCATGGTGTCACACTTTTTTTTCAGATGTTGTTTATTATGTTGGATATCTATCTTATCTACTTCTAAAACCTTGTATGTTCATGGTCAGTAGCCTTATATATGCCCATAAAACCACGTGGATAAAAGCAGCAACACAACTAGAGAATTCTATGCATTAAGAGTATTACGTGGTATAAAAAGGTATGTGCCCACGATCAGGACTCACTGCGTCCTAACCTGCTCTGTCACAAGCCTCCTACGCAGGAGAATGCAGGAGACCACAGCTGCTTGTACCCACGATCAGTGTTCCGTGCGCTTGTGTTCTCCCTACAGAGGACACATGTGAATCCGCAGCAAACAACTGACATGCTGCGGCTTGGAAAGACGCACAGCAGGTCAGTGTTTGCTGCAGAAAAAAAAACCAAGCACAGTGGGCACGGGATTTCTAGAAATCCCATCCACTATGCTTGTACCGTACAACGCAGCATTTTGGATGCAGCGAAAAACACACTACAGCCAAAACACTGAACACTGATCGTGGGCACGCAGCCTTAGGCCCCCCTTCACAGGCCCTTGCGTGTTTACCGTGTGTTATCCGTGGTAACACACGGAGTACGAGAACTTTCAACTCACCTCTCTCTGGCATCGCTGTCCGTGGTGCTGAACTTCGGTCTCCAGCCCTGCCAACTCCCCGCTGCTGCCGCTTCCGCCGCAGTGAAGTGAGTATTAAATGGAGCATAATGACCTGCGGTCGGCAGAAAGTGACAGCAGTGGCAGAGACAGAAGGGCTGAAGAAGGGGAGTAAAGATTTGTTATTTTTTCTCTGACACGTGAGTTTTCTCCGGCGTGTGTCAACGGGACCGCATCCACACTACGTACGTGTGCGAGCCGTGTGACACCCGTGCTGCCGGAGAAAAACTGACATGCATTCGTGCCAATGGCTGCACACAAACCCATTGATTTTAATGGGTTTACGTGTGCCCGTGTCTCCGGTACATGCGGGCACGGACCTAGCACGTACCGGAGACACGTGCGTGTGAAGGGGGCCTTAAAGTGTAACATTATGCCATATCCAGGTGATAAGAGTAGAGCATTCGGAAACTTCCCTTTTTTGTTCTTCAGATGTTACAGACCATGGTTTAGATCCAGGGTTAAAAAATATATATTATATATATATATATATATATATATATATATATATATATTAATGAATGTGTGTGTATATATATATATATATATATATATATATATATATATATATATATATATATATATATATATATATATATATATATATATATATATATATATATATATATATATATATATATATATATATATATATATATATATATATATATATATATATATATATATATATATATATATATATATATATATATATATATATATTACATACACACACATACATTATATATATTATATATAATATTATACACATTCATACATACACACATATATGCAGATTTTGGCACAGTTGTTATGCATATAGTCAATAATACATACATTTTATGAACCGAAAGGAATATACTGTATATTATTTTTTTTTAATTGACAAAAAAAGTAATGTATAATCAGAAATTGGCCTAATGTTTAAGTCAGGTTTTTAGGTTTCCATAAGACATCTACTGTAGCTCTGTGCCAGGTCTTTACAATACTGACAGTGTCCTCGGCTATACATTCTAAGGAATGCTGTGTGGACAGTAAAGAATTAAAGAATAGGTATACTGGTGTGCAATGTTGTACGGAGGGACATTATATTAATGACATCCACTTTATAGCTACCATGTATACATCATCCTAACACAGGTGGAAGGATAAGCGTTGCAGACTGATGAGGACTTACAGCAGCGAGAGATACCAGCACTCTTTGGAACATGAAAGATGTGTCAGAACAAATATCGTCCTCCAGGGACTTACTGTATTCTGCAAGAGATAAAAGAATGGAAGGCATGATAAGGAAAAGGCTTCCGAATACCTGGTGGCAACACACACACTGCTCAGCTTTTCATTTTTTTTTTCATCTGGATTTTAATGGAGATTTTAGAAATGCATCATACATTTATTATGGTTATACATAGAAGACAGGAAGAAATAGGGGAAATAGTAGTCTGGTACTTTGATTAATTCTTCAGTGGCTTTTCCCCCCTTCAGAACAAGACGAATGCTGAAAATATTAATAAAAGCGAAGTTTTGGAATTCTGTTAGAAGGAAAAACACAAAAAAAAAAACAAAAAACAACAAAACACAACCACCCAGAATCTTGATGTAGGAAGAATTAGGTTAGTTATGACCATTGTTGAGGGTCCATGAATTGATCCTGGTGTAAGGGATTCGGTGAATCTCTTATGAGTATCTGACCCCTCAGCCATTAGCAGCAGTGAGTTACAGCATTGGATAAGGAGCCGAGGTAAGAAAGTGCTTTTTCTAGACTGGAGAACATCATTGTCTACTGTGGCAAGGTGGTAGGTTTTCTAAAGCAGCACTGCTTTATAGGACATGATGAGCACCAAGGCACAATTATTTACTTTAATAGATTGTCAGGTTTGCATCAGATTTTTCACTATTTATTTTTTCATGCTGAACTGGACACATGATTTATTAGTAGCTGCAGAGCAGAATCATTTTATTATTCTGATTTTGCTTCTCCACTGTAGAGATAAAGTATTTAGCACCTAATGATTTAATTTTCGTTAAGTCTAAGTGGTTATCATCTGATAGTTGGCACTGGAAGGAGGGGCGTGGGGAGAGTGCACTTCTCCCTGTATGAGGTTGGCCAATCATAAGCAGGCAGCAACACAGCAGAAAAAGAACACGCCCCCTCCACAGCTTAGAGAAGGTTTATTAGTGTGTGGGTACAATAATGACAGTCCTGATCTTGTGGTCTAACCCTGTCAATGGTTAGAAAGTGCTGGGAATAAAGCAAACAGACCTTCTATGGAAAGCATTGGTTAAGATTGGAGGCAGCACAGCAGAGTTTATCCATGTTACATTACAAACCCTTCTATAAGCTCTCATCTCAACGTCGTTTGAGATCTCTACTGCCCTACTCCATACTACCTGTCTGGATAGGAGCAATCACATTTAGGTCTTCTGTTCTCACTACAAAACAAGTACAAAGTTATTGGGTGTCATCACATACAGGAATAGCCTAGAACAGGCAGGCTGCTCCTGCATGAGAAATACAGTCATGACTGAAAATGTTGGCACCCTTGAAATTGTTCCAGAAAATGAAGTATTTCTAAAAAAAAAAAAATTATTGCAATTACACACTTTTCATCGTACACATTTAAAATTTCCTTTGTATATAACAAAAACAAAAACAAAAAAAAAAAAAAACAAAAAAAAAAACACAACCCCAAACACTCAGCGTAACATTTGGTTGCAGTCTTTGAATATATAACCAACTACTTCAGATCTCTCCAGCACCATGTTTCCATCTATTTCTGGGGGCTTCAAGTATTTTTGTGGATATTGTCCTGCTGGAAGAACCAAGGCCTAGGATGCAGACCCAGTTTGGCACTGGGCACTACATTGTGACCCAAAATCCTTTGGTAGTCTTCAAACTTCATGATTCCCTGTACACATTTAGGCACACACTGCCCAAGGCAGCTAAACAACTCAATTATCTTAGGGTACCTTCACACTTAGCGATGCAGCAGCGATCCGACCAGCGATCTGACCTGGTCAGGATCGCTGCTGCATCGCTACATGGTCGCTGGTGAGCTGTCAAACAGGCAGATCTCACCAGCGACCAGTGAACAGCCCCCAGCCAGCAGCGACGTGCAAGCGACGCTGCGCTTGCACGGAGCTGCCGTCTGGAAGCTGCGGAGACTGGTAACTAAGGTAAACATCGGGTATGGTTACCCGATGTTTACATTAGTTACCAGCGCACAGCTGTGTGTGCAGGGAGCAGGGAGCCGCGCATACTGAGCGCTGGCTCCTTGCTCTCCTACCATAGCTACAGTACACATCGGGTTAATTAACCCGATGTGTAATGCAGCTACATGTGCAGAGAGCAGGGAGCCGCGCACACTGCTTAGCGCTGGCTCCTTGCTCTCCTAGCTGCTGTACACATCGGGTTAATTAACCCGATGTGTACAGCAGCTACATGTGCAGAGAGCCGGAGCCGGCAGCACAGGCAGCGTGAGAGCTGCAGAGGCTGGTAACTAAGGTAAATATCGGGTAACCACCTTGGTTACCCGATGTTTATCTTGGATACAGCTTACCTCAGCTGTCAGACGCCGGCTCCTGCTCCCTGCTCGCTTCATTTGTCGCTCTCTTGCTGTCACACACAGCGATCTGTGTGTCACAGCAGGAGAGCGGCTTTGAAGAAAACGAACCAGGGCTGTGTGTAACGAGCAGCGATCTCGCAGCAGGGGCCAGATCGCTGCTCATTGTCACACACAGCGAGATCGCTAATGAGGTCACTGCTGCGTCACAAAAAGCGTGACTCAGCAGCGATCTCGGCAGCGAGCTCGCTGTGTGTGAAGCACCCCTTAGTACCTACAATCAAATATGGTGGTAGTTAAGTGTTTTGTTAGTAGAATGATGCGCTTTACCAAAAGGCTCAATTTTGGGCTAATCTGTCCACAAGACATTTTACTAGAATACTTTTGGCTTACTGATGTACATTTTAGCAAACTGCAATCTAGCTATCTTATTATTGTATGGAAGGAGACCCAGGAGGACGCCACTCCTGACAGTTATTTTATTCAAGTGTGGATGGATAATTTGTGCTGACATTGATGCAATCTGAACCTGCAGGACATGTTGAATTTCTTTGGAACTTGATTTGGGCTGCTTATACACCATCAGGACTGTCCTATGTTGCAACCTTTCATCTAATTTTTCTCTACCGTCCATATCCAGGGAGAATACCTACGTTGCTAGAGGTTGTAAAGTTCTCCATTATGTTGTGAACAGTGGACAAAGGAACATCAAGATCTCTTAAAAATGGACATGAACATTTGTCACCAATTTTGATTCTCAACATACGCAAAGTTACAAGTCCTCAGACCGTTCTCTTCATTTCTGTTATCCATTCTTAGTGTGGCGCGCGCACACACAAAAAATACAAAGATTGAGTCAACTGCTTTTTTTTTTATCTGGCTTCAGGTGTGATTTTCATATTGCCCACACCGTTTACTTGCCAGGTGAGTTTAAACAAGCATCATATGTTTTTTCCGGGGGAAAAAAAAAAAAAAAAAAAAAAAAAAAAAAAAAAAGTATTTACCTTCAGTTTTGGAAAGGTACCAACAATTCTGTTAGACCCATTCTTGGGTTGTGTGTGAAATTAAGTCCAATTTGCCTTTTTTCCCACCCTCTATGTCTATTGGAACACACACACACACACACACACACACACGTGTATAAACATGTGTATAACCAAACGTGTAATAGCAATAGTTTTCTGAGAACAATACTTCATTTCCTGAAACACAATTTTAAGGCCGGTTTCACACATCCGGCTTTTTGCCGTTTTGCCGGATGCGGCGCTCTCCCGTACAGTTAATACAGTACAATGACAGCGCTGTAACTTCCGGGTCACATGCGCCGGTCACATGACAGCATGTGACCGGCGCTTGTTGCGCTGTCATTGTCCTGTATTAACTGTACGGGAGAGCGCCGCATTCGGCAAAAAGCCGGATGTGTGAAACCAGCCTAAGGAGATCAATACTTTTTGCCAAGACTGCATAATGAAAGACAGTTTTACTGATCTCACTACAGAGCAAGTAAAGATTGCAGTGAGCACAATAGACAATTGTGAATACTGTCCTCTTCAAGCTCCCAGCTCTGGACAAGCAGTGTGGGCAGATAGGCAGTACAGCAGAGGTGACTGTGCCATGAGAGCCGAGGAAAGCTGATAGAAGGGTTTGCAATGTGACATTGCTAAACTCCGCTATGTTGCTCTCCCCACACTGACTTCTGGGACCTTATCTGAAAAGGTAAAAGTTATCTGTTGCTAGAGAGAAACGAATAGAGCCAGCACTCGGGTGGATCTATTTGTTTCTGTCTAACAGCAGTTCACCTGGTGGCCGGACCAGGATATCCGAGCACCGCACCCTTCATTAGCTTTCCAGTGAGCTGTATAGCTCCTTTTTTTCCCCCATAGGTTATTTGTGCTTTACTCCCAGCACTGTGTAAACATGCACATGGTAAAACCAGGAGCTCCGGGCAGTCTGTCATTACTTCCCATATACAGAAACACCTGCTCTAAGCTTTGGTTATGTTATTTTTCTGCTACATTGCTATCTGGTTAGGATTGGGCAACATCATACAAAGGGGAAGAAGTTCACACCCCTAGAGGGGGAAAAAAAAAAAAGCCCCCCGAAACACTAGGATTTAATGAAAATTAAAAAATTATCAAATACTTAGATTGCTAATAATGTCACAATGGAATGGCAAAATTAAAATAAAATAAATAATGGAGCTGTGAATATCCCATAATCCCCATGCCATCAGCTTTTAAAACTGACTGCACATGAATGATAAAAAAAAAAAAAAAAAAAAACAAAAAAAAAAAAAACAAACAAAAAACACTACTTTATAAATGTTATTCTCAGTTTCCAGAAACAACAATATTAAACAATAATTTTAAGGTTTCCTTACTCAATTTGTAAGTGCCATTGATTTGTTGGATCTCTTTTGTGGAACGGGAGGCCAGGATTTCAATAAGGCAGCCTTCATCAGTTCCTGCTCCCTAAGAAAAAAAACACAAAAAACAAAAACAAACAAAAAAAGTCACTATTCTGCAGAGCAATATAATACACACACACAAACATGTCAAACGTTTCATTCAGTCCCATCACTGCAGGTGTAGGAGATGCAGCCCCTAGCCATGCTATCTGCCTTTACTAACATTTGTTCTAAATTGTTCACATATCCCAACAAGGTCTTTTAATAGGATGTCAATGGTGTAACAAGTCAGTTCATGATATCCAGTCCTCCCCAAATATTCCATTATCAATTGTGAGTGGTATTATATAAAGCTTAAAGGGACCGCACCAACTCAACCACAAAGTGAAGACGCTGTAAAATTACAGACCAAGTGCTAGGGAAAAAAAAACAAAATTGCTCTGCTGACTTAATAAATGCAGAGTGTAAGGCTATGTGTCCACGGTAGAATGTTGCTGTGGATTTTTCTGCATGAAAATCCGCGGCTTTCCCGCAAAATCCGCACCTTTTCAAAGGTGCGGATTTGCCGCAGATTTTTTTTTTTTTTTTTTTTCCAATTCTGAAGCCAAAATCCGGATCAAAATCCGCAACAATAATTGACATATTGCAGATTTTTCCGGATCAAAATCCGCACCAAATCCGCCGCGGAAAAATCCGCAGCATGGGCACAGCATTTCCAAAAAGCCATAGAAATGGCTGGGAAGTGCTGCTGCTGCAGATTTTCGGGAAATCCGCGGCTTTTCCGCGAGAAATCCGCGGCAAAATCCGCGCATTTTCCGCATCAGTACAAAAACTGCAGGGAGCTTCATGAGATGGGTTTCCATGGCCGAGCCTGAGCACGCAGGCCTTACATCAGCAAGCACCATGCAAATTGTAAGATGGAGTGGTATATACTGCCAATAGACTCTGGAGCAAGGGAAATGTGCAGCACTGCGTAGTATCACTCTTCTCTATATAGGGTCTCATGGACCAGACTGGGTTTAGTAAATTTCAGAGAACGTTGCCTGCCTGACTGACTTGTGCAAGCTGTAAAAGTTGGTGAAGGAGATATTACTATGGGGCATTTTTTCATTCTATGCCCCTTCATTTTAGCGAAGGGAAACCCGTATTATTCAGCCTTAAGTATTATTAAAACCTGAAGTATTCTTCAGCATACCAAGACATTTTGGACATTTGTAACTTCCAACTTTGTGGGAAATTTGGGGGAAGGTCATTTTCTTTTCCCCATTGCAGAAGGTCCATAATATAACGGCTGGGGTGGGGAGGAGATAAGTGTGGAAGAACATGACCAGCCGCATGGAGCCCTGACTCAACCCCATCCCACAACTTTGGGACAACCTGGAACAGATGGAGAGTCTGGCCCTCTCATCTAAACATTGCTTAACTCTAAAATGCTCTTCTGGTTGAAAAGGGCAAAAAAATTCAAAACAGACAGCTCCAAAATTTTGTAGAAAGCCTTTCCGGAGGAGTTGAAACTGCTAATAATATGGAATTGCTCACCACTATGCGGTTATGCCTATGGATTAAGAATGGGAGGTCATAAATAGGTGTATTGTGTAGATATCCTAATACTGTTGTTCACATTGTGTGTAATATAAATGTATTACATTACTCACACCTACTGTACATCCAGTGCCTTAAAAGGTTATAGTATCGTATGACTAGAACTACCATATACTGGGCACCAAGCCCTTGTTACCTTCATTGCCTTCTTGAGTTCCTGCACATCATACAGCGTTATTGGGGTGATCAGGCCTAGGATCACTTTTTCAAAGTGTCCAGTGAGCTCAGATTTTAAATCATCCTCTAAATCCTATAAACACAAAATTACACAAATCAAAAATTACTGTTTCGCAATAGAATTTTTCATACAAGTCATGATCTTATCCCTATTGTGATATACAGTAGATGAATAAGACAAGTGATCTCCTCTGTTATACTGTCCGAGACTCAGCAGACTAAAACCTCAAAACATTTTTTGGCATCTTCTACAATCTGGTCAAGTCAGTTTTTACATTGAAGAATTTCATTGTTGGTTGTAATAAAGTTTCTCTTCGTCAAGGACAAAAGAATTTATTTGATGCTCCAGCCCAGTATCTAAATATTTGCTATGCACTCATGCCAAATAGTACCTAGGTCGTCGCCCTTCGCTAGATCTCTCGGTCCCACTTCCATTACAGGTTACACGGACGCCTCAGGTTGTGTACACATATGGTTATCTATGTTGTAAGATGGTTACATTGTAAATGGCCGGTATATATCCCAGGAGTGGTGGTTCTCTGGAGTTGTAAACCTGGAATATCCCTGCTGGTACCTATAGTGCCACAAGTTGTTATACGGAAACCTGGCCCTGGCTTTAACTGGAGAGGTGACTGGGTCTGGCTGTCCACATACGGAAACCTGGCCCTGGCTTTAACTGGAGAGGTGACTGGGTCTGGCTGTCCACATACGGAAACCTGGCCCTGGCTTTAACTGGAGAGGTGACTGGGTCTGGCTGTCCACATACACATCCGTTTGTGTGTCTCATATGCTTTAATGAAACGGTGTTTGGCACATTGTCAGTCTGTCAGAGGGAGCTTCAGAGAAGGGCTGTGCACCGACATATTCTATCTTAATGTCTTCTGCGTGTCAAGGTGCAATGATATCAGCTCGTTGTTCCACCTGTGCCTTGCTGCAGTCTCCCACTGTACTTGCCAGGAATAGGAGAGTATATGGAGGTTTATTTTTAGGTTATGTGTGTCACGGGCGGAGGAGGGGACGCTGCGCTCTCCCACTGCTCGGGTCCGGCTGCTGCTGCCGCTGCTCTGTAGTGGCTCGAGCGGTGGGCCGGATCCCGGAGACTCGAGCGGCGTTCCTCGCCCGTGAGTGAAAAGGGGATTTGATTGGATGGTGGGGATTTGGTGACTGTCCGTGACGCCACCCACGGTTGTGGTGAGGTTGGTGACACCACCGCTGCTCTGGACGGGGATCCCGGGAGCGATGACAGGGAGCAGCCTTGATGTTAGTTCTCCCCTCCGTGGGTAGGGGGGTTGGTTGTCCCGGGGCCCGGTGATGGGGTAGGGATGGATGGCAGGCGGGTTACGGGGCCTGGTGAGGTGCAGGGTCGCGGGGGCAGCGCTGTGCCGCACGGCACGGTGGTACTCACTCAGCCAATGATGAAGACACAGTTCTCGGTAAAACACACGGCTGGATGGACGGGTCCCACAGACGGCTGCGGTGTTGTTTCTCCCGACAGGTTGATGGTGACTGCCTTTCCCTGCACCTATGTACTGTAAACGGTTTCAATGGGTTCCCACCGGTAACCCGCTCCCTGGCTTGGATGTGGGCCGGAGGAGCTCCTTTTGCCCGCAGGCGCTGGCCCTGGGAACGGTAGCCTTGGCGGTGGCTGTGTTTCCCTCTCACGGTTGGACTGTTGCCTTCTGTCGAGACTTGGCTGCTGGGAAACCCAGGAGGTTCCCTTCGCTGACGGATTTGGCAAATTCACAGCGACTCCTAGCCTTGCCGGGGTCCGTAAGCCCCTGCCCGATGGTGCTGGCTTCTCTTTGTGTACCGGTCCGCTACCGCCGGGCAGCCGCCCGTCCACGGTCCTTACGGTAGACTCAGATAGGCCACTCCTGCAGACGGTCACCACCGTCTGCCAACCTTGCTGATCTGTCCGGGCCACACACCCGGACCAACTTTAGTCTGCTCCACTACCACTTTCCTTCCTTCCTTCCACTTTCACCTCAAAACTCTGTCTGCTTTTCCCGCCTCCAGGACTGTGAACTCCTCGGTGGGCGGGGCCAACCGCCTGGCCCACCCCCCTGGTGTGAACATCAGCCCCTGGAGGAAGGCAACAAGGGTTTTGTGTCTGACTTCGGTGTGCCTGACCGGGAGTGTGGGGTGTGTGGGTGTTTTTCTCTGTGGCCCCTGGCTTGTCCAGGGCGCCATATATGGACCTCCATGTTACAGTGTTGGGGCTGTTGTGGAGTGCCATCATACGATGGGGCCATTATACAGTGTAAGGACTACTGTGAAGGGGGTAAACATCATACCGTACATTGTGGGGACTCAGGGTATTCATTAGTGTGTTCACAGACAATGTGGACACAGATTTCTAGGGCACTTTCAGAGGGCATTATTTTCTATGGGTCAAATTTTACCATCTGGAGGGCATAAAGCAGACGACATTTCACTTTGTAGGGGTCACAGTGGTGGACATTTTTATGTGGACACTAAAAATAATACTTTGTGCCACAAAGCAAGTTCAATAACAGACAAATATGGCAGCAGTGGCTTAGGGTACCGTCATACTTTAACGACGCAGCAGCGATCCCACCAGCGATCTGACCTGGTCAGGATCGCTGCTGCGTCGCTACATGGTCGCTGGTGAGCTGTCAAACAGGCAGATCTCACCAGCGACCAGTGACCAGCCCCCAGCCAGCAGCGACGTGCAAGCGACGCTGCACTTGCACGGAGCCGGCGTCTGGAAGCTGCGGACACTGGTTAATAAGGTATACATTGGGTATGGTGACCCGATGTTTACCTTAGTTACCAGCGCACACCGCTTAGCGTGTGCAGGGAGCAGGAGTCGGCACTGGCAGCGTGAGAGCTGCGGAGGCTGGTAACGAAGGTAAATATCGGGTAACCACCTTGGTTACCCGATGTTTACCTTGGTTACAGCTTACCGCAGGCTGTCAGACGCCGGCTCCTGCTCCCTGCATATTCAGGATTGTTGCTCTCTAGCTGTCACACACAGTGATGTGTGCTTATCAGCGGGAGAGCAACAATAAAAAAAACGAACCAGGGCTGTGTGTAACGAGCAGTGATCTCACAGCAGGGGCCAGATCGCTGCTCAGTGTCACACACAGCGAGATCGCTAATGAGGTCACAAAAACGTGACTCAGCAGCGATCTTGCTGTGTGTGAAGTACCCCTTAGTGTATGGGTGACTGTATTATCAGTAGTTTGTGCGAGTTAGGAAAATATGGAGACTGCGATGGAAATGTAAGAAGTCAAATGTGTCTTTGTTGTACACTACAGATGAGTTGTGACTGGAGAAGTTGTCATGTCAGTCGGGGACAGACTTCTCTAGCACCTGTCAGGCACACCAGTGGGCTGCTTAAGGTGGAATAGGGCAGTCCACCTAGGGGCCAGACAGATTGGTGGGAGGGGGAGGGAAGTCAGCAAGGGAGGAAGTGGAGCACAAAGCAGAGCTGACGGGGAGAACAGAAGTAGCTCCTAGAGAGTGTGAGGAGCTGGGAGTAGCAGCTCCCTGGAGTGAAGTGGTGACCCTCGAGTTGTGAGGAGCTCTGAGGAAGCTGGGAGTACTGGCTCCCAGGGGAAGCAGACTAGGTTGCAGTGGACCTAGAGGAGTCGGATCCCCGGTCGCAGAGGGATTGAGGCTAGGTGCCTGGGAGCCATCAAGGAGGACGGTCAGCAGCCTGGTCCCATCACTGGTCCGGGACCGAAAACATGGCGGGGTACACGGACCCTAGGTCGGAGAGAAGCTTCAGGCAACCCGGCAATTAACCTGCGGAGAATAGGGCCTTTATAGACTGTTCCCATGAGCTCAGAGATCGGGGGCACTAGCGCAACGAGGAGGATAGGGCTCAACAACCAAGCGGCCCACTGAAATCCCAAGCGTGAGCCCCTGAGAACAGGCTCCCTCACTTAGCCACAGTGGGGTGCGGGGCTCAGCAATTTCCAAGCTACAAGGCCACTACAGTGAATCTAAATTCTGTGCAAGTCACAGGAGGCAAGTCACGGATCACCAGGCAGTGCTGCAGGGGACGGGACCCAGATGAGCTCCCCTCAGGAGACAGCGGCAGTCAGAGACTTGGTTTACCCAGTTGTCAGCGTCTGCTTTATTGCTGAGTGAGTACCTGAATGACCCTTGCGACCAGCGAGCCTGCGCTTCCCACGGCACCTAGAGTTCCGAAGCCTTCCCCTACCCGTGGAGGGCAAGGACACCTTGCTGCCCCATTCCATCACCCCAGGTACTCCCAACGGCAGTGGCAGTATTCCCCAATTACCGTACACCACAGGTGGCGTCACGAACTATACCTCCCCTGTAAATATTCCCTTTCACATTTGGAGTGTGGCGGCTAGCCCCTGGGTCCGGAGACCCACGGGCCACAAATAATCACCCCACGGATACGAGCAGTTTGATCCGCTGCCGGGGCGGCACACCCCTATAGCCACGATTAGAATGCGCCAGTGTAGTTGTAAGCATAGGGGTTTACTCAGATGTTTTGCCACCTCCCCCGAGCTGAACCCCCTAGCTACACCTCTTAAAACATGACATGCCAAAAAACAAAAAAAAAAAAAACAGGATAAAACACTACACACTCCCCTCCTAAAGCCTCGTTCACACATCAGCATTTGTATGCCAAAACCAGGAGTGTCTCCAAAACACAGATCAGCTGTTTCCAAGTTACACTCCTGGCTTTGGAATATAAATACTGAAGTGTGAATGAGGCCTAACAGAGTAATGGAAGATTTGAGGTTGTTTATTTCTCCATAGTATACTGCCTCCATACTTTACAGAGACTTTAAGATAGCAACGGACATCATGAAGCTGCAGGTCTTTCCTACAGCAGCTTTGCCATTATTTTAATTATTTTTCGTTGGCTACACCAGTGTGTCTCTCCCCCTCCCCTTCCTCCCCGAAGGCCATTTAAGTAGTCTTAGATCCAATCTGTGCTTTAAATGTGTAGGCTTCACCCAGGGAGGGCATGTTTGATAAATATAAAGGTTTAGGGTCCTATTACAAAAAGTAACACCTTGTTGTGTCTGGCGGGAACTCATGAATTGGCAAATGTGTGTGCACAGGAGTCTATATTATTATTATTTATTATAGCGCCATTATTTCATGGCGCTTTACAAGTGAAAGAGGGTATACGTACAACAATCATTAAACAGTACAAAACAGACAGGTATAGGAGGAGAGAGGGCCCTGCCCGCGAGGGCTCACAGTCTACAGGGAATGGGTTATGATACAATACGTGAGGACAGAGCTGGTTGCGCAGTGGTCTACTGGACTGAGGGCTATTGTAGGTTGTAGGCTTGTTGGAAGAGGTGGGTCTTGAGGTTCCTCCTGAAGATATATTGTTAGAAGTATACTGTATAGAGCAGTAAAGCAGTGTAGTGTAATCAATTTAATCTCCATAAAACAACGCTTACAGAGGAACTGTACAATAAAAATAAAATAAAAAAAGTAATATACAAAAAAAAACCAAAACAGATGAGTGTAGCAATGCCAAGGACTCTGATCACTGAACTTCACCCTCAGGTTACTCCTGCTGTAAAGACCTTAACCTCCTACGTCTAGTTATAGAAACTCAATAAGTTGTAGTGAAGTGTCCCTTGAGCTCGATGTGCCGGCATCCCTGACTCACACCTGACAACCTTCCTGCAGTTCCTCAGCAACTGAACGTCACACTTGCCCTTCACTAATTTTAGATTCCACTAGAGCTCCCAGCTGTGAATGAGCAGCGTGCAGGGGAAGTGTGTCATTCACACAGCCGACGGCATGGTTGGGACATAAAAAGATGGCATGATTACATGCTGACCGTCACTAGCCCCGCAACGCTTCACTTTAGTTACTGTAATTAGCCGAATTAGGTGTTAGCCCACACATCAGTGAATTGTCACATAAAACCATCAAAGAAAAGTTTGAGAAAAAAGGGACCATAAATAGGAGACAGAACCAGCATCTTAAAGGGGACCAGTCACCAGTACAAAGAATCAGTTTTACTCTTATTTATGCCTGCTGCTCCAAGTATTCTAAGAAGAATATTATTCCATAATTTTACATACAAGTGCATCTCAATAAATTAGAATAGCATCAAAAAGTGAATTTCAGTTATTCAATACAAAAAAAGGAAAACACATTAGAGTCATTACACACAGAGGGATCTATTGCAAGTGTTTATTTCTGTTAATGTTGATTATGGCTTACAGCCAATGAAAGCCCAAAAGTCGTCATCTCAAAATATTAGATTATAGAAGACAAACTGAAAAAATGGTTTTAAACTCAGAAATGTTGGCACCTACTGAAAGTCTGTACAGTAAATGCCTCAATACTTGGTCGGGGCTCATTTTCCATGAATTACTGCATCAATGCCGCGTGGCATGGAGGCGATCAGCTTGTTGCACTGCTGAGGTCTTATGGAAGCACACATTGCTTTGATAGCAGCCTTCAGCTCGTCTGCATTGTTGGGTCTGTCGTCTTATCTTTCTCTTGACAATACCCCATAAATTCTCTATGGGGTTTAGGTCAGGTGAGTTTGCTGGCCAACCAAGCACAGTGATACTGGGGTTATTAAACCAGGTATTGGTAATTTTGGCAGCATGGACAGGTGCAAAGTCCTGCTGGAAAATGACATTTCGATCTCCAAAAGGCTTGGTGGCAGAGGGAAGCATGAAGTGCTCTAAAATTTCCTGGTAGATGGCTGCACTGACTGTGGTTTTGATAGAACACAGTGGACCTACACCAGAAGATGACATAGCTCCCCAAACCATCACTGATTGTGGAAACTTCACACTAGACCTCAAGCAGCTTGGATTGTGGCCTCTGCACTCTTCCTCCAGAATCTGGAACCTTGATTTCTAAATGAAATGCAAAATTTTTTTTTTTTTTTTTTTTTTTTTTTTTTAGGATGAAAGTAAAACACACACCACACACACACACACACACACAGACCTTGGACCACTGAGCAACAGTCCAGTTCTTTTTCTCCTTGGCCCAGGTAAGACGCTTCTGGTGTTGTCTATTGGTCATGAGTGGCTTGAGACAAGGAATGCGACAGTTGTAGCCCATGTCATGGATAGGTCTGTGTGTGGTGGCCCTTGAAGCACTGACTCCAGCAGCAGTCCACTCCTTGTGAATCTCCCCAGAGTTTATGATTGGCCTTTTCTTAACAATCCTATCAAGGCTGCGGTTATCCCGGATGCTTGTACACCTTTCTCTACCACACTTTTTCCTTCCACTCAACATTCCATTAACATGCTTGTATACGGCACTCTGATCAGCCAGTTTCTTTAGCAATGACCTTTTGTGGCTTACCTTCCTTGTAGAGTGTGTCAATGATTGCTGACTTGACAGATGTCCAGAAGGCAGTCTTCCCCATGATTGAACCAGACTAAGTGACCATTTTAAATGCTTAGGAAACTTTTGCAGGTCTTTTGTGGTAATTATATAAATTTTCTGAGAGAATGACTTTTGGGTTTTCATTGGCTGTAAGCCATAATCATCAACATTAACAGAAATAAACACTTGAAATAGATCACTCTGTGCAGGGCCGGCTCCAGGTTTTTGTGGGTCCTGGGTGAAAGTCTCAGTGGGCCCCATCCACACAGACATGCACAGATACATGCAAGCATATGTACATATACATTTTAAAGATAAATTAAAAACAAAAACAAAAAAAACCCAACAAAAACACAAACACACTGACACCACTGTATATACATCACAAGAGAGGATGGGGTCATACACATTACTGGGGAAGGGGGGGGGAACATACATATTACTGAGAAAAGGGGCATACAGCTCCAGATTGGGGGGGGGGGGGGGCGGAGGGGGTTGGGAGACATACAGCTCGGGGAAGTGTGTGTGTGTGTGTGTGTGTGTGTGTGTGTGTGTGTGTGTGTGTGTGTGTGTGTGTGTGTCTCTTATACAGCACCGGGATAGAGGGGACATACGACTGGGGGTATAGTAGTATACAGCCCCCATATTCCTCTACATAGTGTTAAGAAGCCGCCATAATCCTCCATATAGTGTTAAGTAGCCTCCATGTAGTATAATGCAGCCCCCATATGGTACTATGCAGCCCCCATATAGCATAGTGTAGACCCAGATAGCATTAGGCACCTTCATGTCGTATACAGCCCGTATATAGCACAAGGCAGACCCAGATCACATTAGGCACCATCAAGTAGTATACAGCCCCCATATATCATTTAATGCACCCCCATGGTCGTCTGTCTACAGTGATTGAATACATACCTCACTTCTCCTCGTTCCCCCGCTGATAGGTCTCCTCAGCACATCCATTGCTGTCGCTCACTATGCCCGCTCTGCAGGGATGCAGTGTTGAAGTCACCGCGCTCCGCTGCTGATCTGTCAGAGTGCCGACACAGCAAGAGAATGATGGGAGAGGCAGCGCGCCGCTCCATCTCATCATTCATTGCTTTCAACTGTATCGGCACCTGCGATGCCGATACAAATGAAAGTGCGATCCTCGATGTGGAGGGGTGGATGGGGGGGGGGGGGCTGAGGAGACCAGCAACAGTGCGGGCATCAGGCCCCCCCTGAGTAGCGGTGACGTGGCCTGCCACTGCGAGTGGGCCCATCCGGCAGCCAAGGGCTCCAGCATTTGACCGGGTTTGCCGGGTGCTGATGCCGGCCCTGACTGTGTGTAATGACTATATATGAGTTTCCCTTTTTGTATTGAATTACTGAAATAAAGTAACTTTTTGATATTCTAATTTGACATGCATCTGTATATATTTTATTACAAATTTAAAATATTAGCACATCATACTTTTTCAGAGATCTACTCTATTATTTATGTTCTTTTCCCAGTACTATATGCAAGTCACACAGCTGACTACAGACTTTCATTACTATGTATGGGTACCTATAGGCGTGTACCTTAAACATCCTTTAAGGGCTACGGACATACAACCCTATATAAAATTACTTTTTTCCTGGATGGGGTAAGAAACTTTGGGTCAGTCTAAAATGTGGTATTACAGCTGTGTGATAAAGGCCTAAATATCTATAGCATCAAATCAATTCCTTTCAGAGAACAATACTGGGAGAAACACATCCCGCTTCACACATTGGTGGCCAAAAATATTTCTTAAAATTCCAAAACATGCTGGAAGTTTTTTACATTTTTGTTTCTTGGGATTACTGTTACTGGAAGAGCAAAACAGCGAAATGGAAAATCTTGTGTGTCAATGTTCACCTATACTGACCTGCGCAGAAAAACAGTAGTAGGTGGAGGACTGTGAGAACCGCAGTATGACAATAGCTTTCCCAGGTATTTTGCACACGGTAGATCATTTTACAAAGGTTCAATGCATAACATCATCCAGAATCTAACTTCCATAGAAACTGCTAGTCACACATTGCTCAATATTGGGGTGAAAACAAGGTTTTCTGTGTCAGATATGAGATTTACTGTACCAAATGTCCCAATAGTGAATAAATAGGGATTAGGAAGGGGCGATTTGTCATCAGTAATTGGTGCAATTAGCCAACATAAATTTTACATGACGACATCAGGTAATTGCTCCTTCACAACCACAAGTCCAATTGAGATATATATTCTATATGGAATTTGTAATTCAACATTTACTGTAATTAGACTGATTAAAGTCCAAACTTATTTTGGCATGATATACTACATTGTATTTATGATCGACCCTGCCCTATGTAGTCTACTGAGCCGTTACCTTTCCGACAGTGGTCTTGTAGGCAGTTTTGATTTCCTGCCGTTGGGAAATTGTCCGGTTTGCAATCACATCGATGACGGCATCTTCGTCAGTGCCTGAAAATAACGAGAGGAGGACAGCATAAGATTAGTATTATGTCATTAATTCCATGGCGCTTCACAAGTGAAGATGCGTATACATAATAGAGAGTCAACTACAATAATCTGAAACAATACAAGTCACAGGTAAAGGAGGAGAGAAGACCCTGTCTGCGAGGGACAGTCTACAAGGAATTGGTGAGGATATAGCAGATAGAACACCGCACAACCATCTCTATCAGACTGACGGTTACTGCAGGTTGTAGGCTTGTCGGAAGGGGAGGGTCTTCAGGTTCTTTTGAAGCTTTTCAAGGCAAGCGAGAGTCTGACATGTTGAGTGCAGAGTCCCAGAGTATGGGAGAGGCACGGGAGAAATCTTGGATGCGATTGTGGGAAGAGAAGATGCGAAGGGATAGAGAAGGAGATCTCATGAGGATCGGAGGTTATGTGCAGGTAGGTACCAGGAGACTAGGTCACAGATGTAAGGAGGAGACAGGATGTGGATATCAATATTATCAGAAATGAGACACACTGTCCTGGTCTACTCTTGGGGCATTAACACTGGCACCATGAGACAATACGTATTTGTGCCATGTCAGTGACATTTTATAGATTCACTAGCCTGTGAAAATGCCATTTACTCCCACATTCTTACCCTCACTGCTATATAAACTCTTCTATTGTCTAAAAGCTGCTCCTCAACCCGATCTACAAACTACAGAATAGCCATACAGCAGAAAATATACCACACATACAAAATCCTTAACTGAAAGCTGCCAACGTCTGGAGATGAGAAACATAGGAATCCAGCTTGTCTCATGTCCAGTAACCCCATAACATGCATCTCCTCTACAATGTTGTGTTGCTCCATTTTCTAATTCTCACTCCAAAAAAAGTCCAGCTCTTCAGGACTTGGACCAATAAGACAAGTCCAAATATCAAGGTCTCTTTCACAACTCTTAGGCTATGTGCGCACGTTGCGTAAATTCATGCAGTTACGCTGCGCTTTGCAGCGCAGCGTAACTGCATGCGTCCCCTGCACAGTCTATGGAGATTGTGCAGGGGCCGTGCGCACGTGGCGTCTCAGAGCGCAGCGCTTCGGCTACTGCCGAAGCGCTGCGCAAAAAGAAGTGACATGTCACTTCTTTCCTGCGCTTTGCCGGCAGCTCCTGCTCTGTCTATGGGAGGAGCTGCAGGCAGAGCGCATGGAATCGGCGCTCACTACGGACATTTCTGCAGCGATCTAAAGCGCACATGTGCTCTTCAGATCGCTGCAGAAATATCTGCAGGGCTAGTACGCAACGTGCGCACATAGCCTTACTGGAATGGATACAGAGTCCCTGACACTCACCCATCCCCTTCATCGCTTTCCGCAATTTCTGGACATCATCTGCTGCATTGAAGTTTGGGTAAGGCTTGATGGTGCCTTTAGTTCCAACCTGCAAATACAAACGTATGACACAATTACAATCAAACAACTAAATTTTGAGTGAGGATTTTCAGAACTGATATATTATATTATCTAGCACATATTTAAAGGAAAAACATGGAGAGGTATAAAACACTTGTTACCAATTATACTTTTGTAATAAAAAAAAAAAAAAAAAATATGGGTCATTTTAGGAGAACTTTTTTGCAGAATGTCTGCTTCCACATTCGCCTCCATCCATAAAACTTTGAGCTTCATCTGATATCTTCCTAGTAATGTGCACATGGTCTTCGCTGAAGACCGTTTACCTACAAATGACAGATCAGTCCAGGAGGAGAAAGAAGCAGATTTCTCTGACTTTATATTTTTTTAGGTAATCTAAAAAAGGAGACTGGGAAAGCAGGTTACATAAGACAAAAGGTTGGACAACAACTGCCTAGTCTTTTTTACATAGACACTGACAAGTCTACAAGAAAACATTAAGTGCTTTACCCACAAACTACAATCTCGATTATGCAGTATGGCTCGAGGTGGCAGGCCTAATTCTGAGTCATGAAATCTAGGACATCATAGATTAATCAGAAGAGTTGTCTTAACACTAGAAGTCCCAGAGAGGGTTCATTTAACATTTCTACCTTTGGAACCCAGAGACGGGTCGAATGACCTGAATGATTTTAGCTAACATCCTATAATCACCGTCTTTTGTTCTGTAATTAAGGCCATTACTGTCGCACCACAGGAGGTTGTTGTTTTCCATTGAGTTTAACCATTTAGTTTCTAGTTAGTTCTATTCAGTTTATTGTATGTCATTTGACCCTCTTTCAGGGCTTCAGGGGGGAGCTCGAAATTTCTGGGACTTCTAGTGTTAAGGCCCCGCATATACATTAGACATGAGTCTGCCAAAAATCAGTACATAATTGCGGGATCAGTGGACAGTCTCATGTATATGGCGTATCCGCTAACAGATGATATTGGCTAGAAGTATCTGGCAAGTTGTATTTCTCACAGATCGTAGTGCACAGCCAAACCTACCATTCCAGTGTATGTAGGAGATGGGAAAGGTAGCAGTTAGCCAACAACTATCAAATGTGTATGAGTGCTTTATAAAAAAGAAAAAAAACAAACAAAAACAGCTCATTTGTAGGAGGAATGTGGCTAGCCAAAACCTCCCCAGGATATCACAACTGATCACTTACGGTTTATTAATCCAGACCCACTTTAGAAATAACTTCAAACATAAATCTAAATCTATGGATGCTCTGATAATCCTTTAAAAGGATTTACGGATATGCCATTACCCAAGTGCATGGCATTTGTACAACATCACAAGAGTCTTTGTACCACACATGGCCCTTTTTGGGGATGAACTTCACCTTAGGGGAATATTCACTCATCATCGAAAAATTACAAAACCAGGAAGGCAAGGTTGTGGAATTCTAGAGATTGCAGCATTGATATAGTTTAATGGCAATTCCCTTTCCAAGTGCCGACCAGTGACGTTCCAGATGTGCTCCATAGGAGACAAGTCTAGAGATGCTGCAGGCCAAGGCAACACATTTAGACCATGCAGGCTCCTCATATTAGCACAAGTAGTATGCATCCTGGCATGGACATGTGGATATAAAAATAAAATCGTTAAAAATTAAGGCTCGTGGAACATCTTGGATAAAATGTCCATAATACTGGGCGGCACTGTGGCTCAGTGGTTAGCACTGCAGTCTTGCAGCGCTGGGGTCCTGGGTTCAACTCCCACCAAGGACACCACCTGCAAGGAGTTTGTATGTTCTCCCCGTGTTTGCATGGGTTTCCTCCGGGTTCTCCGGTTTCCTCCCACACTCCAAAGACAGAGTAGAGGGGTCTGGCTACTGTATATGAGTAGACCCCACACTATAATTCTGATAATAGGGACAGTGAGATGAGACATTCCCCATTGAAAGCCTCGTCATGGCATTGTCCATGTGGTTTCCAAATCAATTTCTAGCTGTCATTGCATCCTAGGAGAAAGCAGAGCTCATCACTGAAGAGGATGCACTTCCATTTCAGCCTTCATTGCGGTCTCGCTCTGCACCACAATAGCCTTTGAGAGTGGTAGCATAAGGTCAACGTATCAACTCTAGCTGAACATCCGCCTCATAGCCCAGAGTTATGCAAATACCTTCTGATGGCTTGTGTAGACCGAGTTTGGTATATGCTGTCTGATGTCATTTGTAGTACAGAACACATCACTCATGGAACCAATGGTACGGTCAAAGTGTCCCAAGAGAAATTTCTTCAACACGACAATCCACATTTTGCTTGCGATCCTGTGAGCAGTCTAAGTGGCCTAAAAGTCCGACCATGACCTGCGGCGTCTCCAGACTTGTTTCCCCATTGATCAAATCTAAGATGCCATGGTATGGTAATTACAAAGGCAGCTGCCAGCAGTGGAATTTCATGATTGGAACAAGGGCATTTAGTATGACAGAACATTCCTCGGACAACCATTAATACCTCAGTGATAACATGCCAAAGCGTGCAGATTATTATTATTACTATTATTATAGCGCCATTTATTCCATGGCGCTTTACAAGTGAAAGAGGGTATACGTACAACAATCATTAACAGTACAAAACAGACTGGTATAGGAGGAGAGAGGACCCTGCCCGCGAGGATCACAGTCTACAGGATGTGTGCATTTGGGCATGTGGTGCTTGGGTTTTGAAAATTTTGTTTTCATCCCCCCTCATTTGAATATCAATATTTCCACCATTTCACAACTTTTCCTTATGGTGCTGCAATTTCAATGTTTTAGAGTTTAGAAATCACAGGGAAAGAGTATAGTGGAGTAGGATCCTATAGACTTCTCCAGGTGCCACAGCTCTATACAAGTAAAACTTGTATCTCATCAGGAACTATACACCCTATCAGCAGCGTACTCCTATGTAGCCAGCATTACTTACCTTACATGACCAGCATTAGTTTACCTTCGGGATTAGCAGTTTGTTTTTAACGATTTAAAAATCCCTATAGCACTTGATTAGAAGATCCCCTGTGCCTAGCAAGCCGCGTGGGGAACGTAACAGACAATAATCCTCACTTATCTCTATGGGTTACATGATTATCCTCAGATATCAGGCTGTATTACATAATAGGGAAAGTTTCTATGGAGGAGCAAACATGGAATACAGCTTGTTGCATGACTCATCCAGGCAAATACTTATCCTGTTGACAAAAGCAGTCTGATATACATCAACAGAGTGAACCAGAATTTACGTGCAACCATATTTTTATATGGAGTGGAAAAAAAAAAACAAAACTAGCCACGGCAAATTGGACAATTTCACACAAAACCCCAAATGTTGGACAGACCAAATTGTTGCCACCTTTCCCAAATTTGTGAGTAAACAACTTTGTTTCAAGCAGGATAAAAACCCATTCAAACTCACCCATGGCAAGTAACACGTAGGGACTGTCATGCAACTGGATTCGAACCCTAAAGTCTGTGCTCGGCTTCTCGATCCACCAGACCACAGCAGATACCTTTTTCGGGTGTTCAGTTTCTGCTATCCTTGATTTAGTTCTATTAGGATAATAGGTGTATTCATTTACTCAATTATCTGCCCAATCACCTTTTGGGTTTAGTATTAAATACTTTCTCCCACTGGCATTTCCTCTTGGTGATTTCTCATTCTGATGTCCAACTGTGGTGCCCCTGGGCTTCAGGCGCCACAGGGTATTACACCACTTTTCAGGGGAAATGTCTCTCGGGTTAGGAGGGGGTTAACCTGCCGATGCCTTCACAAAAACACACACATACAACAGTAAGGTGCCTTTCCACAGGGGGTTGGACTAGGGCAGACAGGGTAGTTAGCCACCATGAAGCATGGGACTTTCCCAGTTGCTAGAACAACCACTGGGGGCGGGCACCACATGGGGGGAGAGGAGGGGTCAAAGTAGGCGCAACCAACACACTTGTAGCAGAACCTTCCAGGGCACATCTTGGAATAACATCTAGCACTGACAACTGGAGTTAGGGTTTCTTTCTCTTCATGGGCCCTTGGCTTGGAGAGGGAGGCTCGGGCCGGGTTTCGGTTCGTAACCGAGGGACACTCTGGGGCAACGCCTGAACTATCTGTGAGTAAAAGACCTGTTACTGCAGCTTCTGTCTCTGCCTGTCATTTGCCATCACCCAGTGCTCCGGCACCAACAGGGACCACCACTACCCCCGTAATCCTCCCCGGGGTTATCCCACTCCGCCTGTGGGGAGCGACAGAATTCCGGCTGCGACTTTCACCATCAGCCCCGGAGAGCAGCACCCGCAGCGGCGCCCCCCCCATCCCTGGCCGCGTACCACAGGTGGAGTCACGTTCATAAAAAGACTTTCCTAATCGTCACCCCCATCCGCCACCTCCAACTTCCACCTCCACCCTTCCTACCACTCTCCACCCTCCTTGCTGTACGCCTAAGGGTGGAAACACATCTATGCGAGTAAAATCGGCCCGACTGGGCTGAAAAAAACTCTGCTGATTTTAGTTCACGTTAGGTCCGAGTGCAACGCAAGTGCGATGGTTTTTCTGAATAAATTAATGATTTTACTAGCGTGTGTAATGCGTATTTTTTACTATGTCATCTGCCATTCAGCGCTGTTACATGACCGCTGACAGCAGACAGACAGCCATGTAGCAGAGCTGAATGGCAGATGACAGCAGACACAGACAGAGCCGCACAATCAGAATGAACTCTGGTGAACTTCACCGACTTCATTGTTATGCTGCGGCTCTGTCTGTGCCGCGTCCTGATTAGCGGTCACCTGTGAAGGACTCACCGGTGACCGCTAATCCCCCGAGTGACTGAAGTTAGCAGCCCTCTCTCATATACTCACCGATCCCCGGCGCGGCGCTGCACGGCATTCACAATGCTCCGGCAGCTTTTACTATTTTGAAAAAGCCGGCCGCTCATTAAACAATCTCGTATTCCCTGCTCTCCCCGCCCACAGGCGCCTATGATTGGTTGCAGTGAGACACCTGTCGCTCAGCGTGGGGGTGTGTCTCACTGCAACCAATCACAGCAGCCGGTGGGCGTGTCTATACTGTGCAGTAAAATAAATAAATAAAAAAAAACGGCGTGCGGTCCCCCCCCCATTTTAATACCAGCCAGATAAAGCCATACGGCTGAAGGCTGGTATTCTCAGGATGGGGAGCCCCACGTTATGGGGAGCCCCCCAGCCTAACAATATCAGTCACCATCCGCCCAGAATTGCCGCATACATTATATGCGACAGTTCTGGGACTGTACCCAGCTCTTCCCGATTTGCCCTGGTGCGTTGGCAAATCGGGGTAATAAGGAGTTAATGGCAGCCCATAGCTGCCACTAAATCCTAGATTAATCATGTCAGGCGTCTATGACAAACCCTCCATGATTAATCTGTAAATTTCAGTAAATAAACAAACACACACACACACACACACACACACACGAAAAAAATCATTAGAAATAACAAACACAAACAAATTCCCTCATCACCAATTTAATCAGCCCCAAAAAGCCCTCCATGTCCGGCGTAATCCACGGACCTCCAGCGTCTCTTCCAGCTTTGCTGCATGGAGGTGACCGGAGTTGCAGCAGACACCGCCACTCCTGTCACCTCCAAGCAGCAACTGAGGTGAGTAGCGCGATCAGCTGAGCTGTCACTGAGGTTACCCGGTGGCCGCCACTGGATCCAGCTGTGGCCGCGATAAACCTCAGTGACACCTCAGCAGATCGCGCTACTCACCTCAGTTGCTGCTTGGAGGTGACAGGAGCGGCGGTGTCTACTGCAGCTCCGGTCACCTCCATGCAGCAAAGCTGGAAGCGACGCTGGAACATCCAGGATTACGCCGGACATGGAGGGCTTTTTCGGGCTTATTAAATTGGTAATGAGGGAATTTGTTTGTGTTTTTTTATTTCTAATAAATGATTTTTTCGTGTGTGTGTGTGTGTGTGTGTGTGTGTGTGTGTGTGTGTGTGTGTGTGTGTGTGTGTGTGTGTGTGTGTATTTACTGTAACTTACAGATTAATCATGGAGGGTGTCTCAGACGCCTGACATGATTAATCTAGGATTTAGTATGAGCTGCCATTAACTCCTTATTACCCCGATTTGCCAACGCACCAGGGCAAATCGGGAAGAGCCGGGTACAGTCCCAGAACTGTCGCATATAATGTATGCGGCAATTCTGGGCGGCTGCTGACTGATATTGTTAGGCTGGGGGGCTCCCCATAACGTGGGGCTCCCCATCCTGAGAATACCAGCCTTCAGCCGTATGGCTTTATCTGGCTGGTATTAAAATTGGGGGGGGGGGGGGACCGCACGCCGTTTTTTTAAATTATTTATTTATTTCACTGCACAGTATAGACCCGCCCACCGGCTGCTGTGATTAGGTGCAGTGAGACACCTGTCACTCAGCGTGGAGGCGTGTCTCACTGCAACCAAACATAGGCACCTGTGGGCGGGGAAAGCAGGGAATACGAGATTGTTTAATGAGCGGCCGGCTTTTTCACAATAGTGAAAGCCGCCGCAGCAGTGAGAAAGCCGTGCAGCGCCGCGCCGGGGATCGGGGAATGGTGAGTATGAGAGAGGAGGGGAAAATGACCGACAGACAGTGAGAGAGGGACAGAGATAGTGACGGACCGACCGAGAATAGAGACCGAGAGGGAGAGACCGACTGACAGAGAATAGTGATTGACAGACATTGTGAGACATCGCTCGTTTCCAGTGTTTTAGGAAAACATGCGAGAAATGTATTTAGAAAATCGGATGTTACTAGGATGGTGTGAGTGCTGTCCCGTGCCATCCGATTTTTTACATGCTCCCATAGACTTGCATTGGAGAGACTCGCAGTAGAAACTTGCAAAAAAGCAGCGTGCTGCGATTTTTTTCTCAGTCCGATTTGGACTGAGGAAAAAAAAAAAAAATACGCAGATGAGAGCTGAATCTTTCACTAACGTGTGTCCGATTCCAATGCGAGATTTTCTCACATTGCTCTACTGCGAGAAACTCGCAAGTGAGAAGCAGCCCTAAGGTCAATGGAACCGGGCCAAGCCATCCAGTGATTGATGACATAGAGGATCTGCATCCCCGGCCTGGCAATGAGTAGGTTAAAACACCTGCCCCGTGTGGCGCGACAACCATATTGCTGTTTATTTATGTAGTCAGTAAAAGACCAGCTAGGATACCACTCTGCTGTTTAGGTTCTTTACTCTCCTCCTAACTTCTGTTTGTGGTTAGTAAGCAGGCGGCATAATCTTCAGCAATATACAACCGCTCTTGTATTTTGTTGTTTGTCTTACTTACTCTTTGATCACTTTCTACTTCAGCACACCTTCTATTTTGTAGGCAATTTGCACTCTTCTCTGCCCTCTAGTTCTGTAGAAGGAACGCAAAGCACTCGACAGATGATCAGGCAGAATAGACCAGAGTTGCCATTGTTTGTGGTCAGGGCTATTTCAATAGGAACCAGTAGGGACTGCGGGGTTGGGATCTTTTCCAGAACCGACATTCTGGTTCTTTTTTTTAGATGTTACCTATATCCCTTGTGAGCTGTTACACAACCATAATATGGGAAATATGGGAAGTGTTTTGCCCCTGACTAAGCGGAGAACAGAATTGTCTGAGGACTTGAGAACTAAAAAACTGTTGAAAAATAATCTCAAAGTTACAGGTCCACATCTAGACAGCAATCTTGATTTATTTTTTTTTGTCCACAGTGTGTATTTATGTGTAATATATTATATATATATATATATATATTTACACACACACACACACACACACACACACACACACACACACACACACATACACCAAGAACTGTACAACCCATGGCTGGCACTGCAGCTAATATCCCTGAACATGGACATGAGAGAAAAATTGATGAAAGGTTGCAATGTAGGATAGTCCCACTTGTGGATAAAGCAGCCACAATCAAGTTCCAAAGAAATTCAAGGTGTCCTGCAGTCTCAGGGTGTATTAGTGTCAGCACAAACCATCTGTGTACATTTGAATATAATGCTGGTAGGAGACCCAGGAGGCCCCCACTGCTGACACAGACATAAAGCTAGACTGCAGTTTGCCAAAATGTACGTGAGTAAACCAAAACCCTATTGGGAAAGTGGCTTGTGGACAGATGAGACCAAGATACATCTTTTTTGTAAAGTGCATAATGCTACTGTTTACCAATAATAGAATGAGACCTACAAAAGAAAAGAACACAGTACCTACAGTCAAATATGGTGGAGGTTCAAAGAGGTTTTGGAGTTGTTTTGCTGCCCCAGTCACAGGGTGAAAATCATCAAGAAAACTAAAGATTAACAGAGGATCTTAAGTCGCTATGTAGTGCCCAGTGTCAGTAAGCTGGGTTTGCATTTTAGGTTTTCCAACAGGACAACATACTTCAAGAAGCCCCAGAAATGGATGGAAACAAAGGGTTGGAGAGTTCTGAAGTGGTCAGCAATATGTCCAAATCTAAATTCCTTTGAACCTGTGGGGAGATCTTAAAATTGCTGTTGGGAGAAGGCACCTCCAAATATATGAGAGACCTGGAGCAGTTTACAAAAGAAGAGTCCAAAATTCCAGTTGAGACGCGTAAGAAGCAATTGATTGGAAATGATATGAAACAAATATGTTAAATTGAGTGTGCCAACAATTGTAGAGAGACACTTTTTGGAGTTGTGTGGAATTGTGTCCAATTTGCCTTCCCCACTCTATTTTCTTGTGTTATTCCAACATATAAACATGTTAATTTCCGCTGTGCAGAAAAAACCATGTGTATGGTAATTGCAGTAATTTTGTGGCAGAAATTAATTTTTTGGAAACAATTTCAAGAGTGCAAATATTTCCAGCCATGACTGTATATATCAGACTGGTTGTATATAAACCATCTGCAACCTGTCTCCTCCTTACATCTGTGACCTATTCTCCCGGTACCTACCTGTATGCAACCTCAGATCCTCACAAGATCTCCTTTTCTTCTCCCCTTTTATCTCCGCTTCCCACAATCACATACAAGATTTCTCCCGTGCCTCCCCCATACTCTGGAACGCTCTACCCCAGCATATCAGACTCTCTCCTACCGTGGAAAGCTTCAAGAGGAACTTGAAGAACCACCTCTTCCGACAAGTCTACAACCTACAATAACCCTCAGTCCAGTACATCACTGCGCAACCAGCTCCGTCCTCACCTATTGTACCCTCACCCATTCCCTGTAGACTGTGAGCCCTCGCGGGCAGGGTTCTCTCTCCTCCTGTACCAGTCTGTTTTGTACTGTTAATGATTGTTGTACTAGTTTACGTATACCCTTCACTTCACTTGTAAAGCGCCATGGAATTAATGGGGCAATAATAATAATAATAATAATAATAATAATAATAATAATAATAATAATAAATAAATTATTAGTATATTCCTTTAAATATTTTCTCAATCTCTCCCCACAGTGCCTCAGTGCCCCTCCTCTCTGCTGAGCTCCCACCCTGTTTGGTACAAGCTGCAGTTGTCAGGCTGGGTGAGCACCGGCTGAATACATTTGGATTCATAAGCTCCCACACCATTAGGCTGGATTCATAAAATGCTAATTTTATAAAAACATAACCATTCTGACAGATTTTCAAACTACTGAAATTACACCATTATCTTAAGCCTCAGATCTATTTACTAGTAGTAAGCAGTTTGTATTGTAAAACCTGGTGAGGCGGCCGCTATAAGGCAATCAGGGTATAACAATAATTAATCTGTGGCGATTAGTGGAGGATTCAATACAAGGCGCTTTGTGTAGCAGGTGGAATCACAGCGCTGAAATATCTATTTACAGCTCATGTAATAAAGATATTGATCCAACAACATATGGGGACACATGGGGAATACTTACTGCGGCCATGATTTGCTCCTAATTACACACCACAGATGATTAGACAGATGTCAGCTGCAATAAAAAAAACAGATAAGACATAAATTACAAAGGAAATGGACATTTATATCCATCATTTGATCATCGAAAAGTATAAAAAGAGTAAGCAAAGTGTGTCTGCCCGCAACGTCACAATGTTCCTGGTTACTCATTATTACAGGTGATCTAAAAACAGGTTATTCCAATGCATTCTTAGGAAACCATGCTCCAAGGTCGTAGTGTAAACAGTGACTGAG
Source organism: Anomaloglossus baeobatrachus (assembly GCF_048569485.1). Classification (NCBI taxonomy): domain Eukaryota; kingdom Metazoa; phylum Chordata; class Amphibia; order Anura; family Aromobatidae; genus Anomaloglossus; species Anomaloglossus baeobatrachus. The sequence continues at coordinate 596,109,383 of NC_134356.1, forward strand.
ATACGTTAAAGTATAGTGCAAAGATATAAAATGCCGCTAAACAGGCCAAGCAAACGAGCGGAAAAGGCAGTACTGCACTTGAGTTGTAGAACATGAAAAAGGCTACAATATACTGTAGATTAATTAATGCATTATTTTTTGCATACTGAAAACCCTATACTCAATGTCTCTGTAAGACCTGGTTCACACGTCAGTGATTCTGGTATGCATGTGCTAGTTTTTATTCGTATCAGAATCACGGACATGCGCAGACCCATTGATTATAATAGGTCTGCGCAAACAGTGACTTTTCACTGACCGTGTCTCCGTGCGGCGTACACACGTCCATGATTGCCGCATGGAGACATGTCCGTTTTTTCTGGCATCACTGATGTCCCATGGACCACACAGTGGTGTGAGCCGTGAAACACGTACCAGAAAAACACGGACATTGAAAATAAAAAACATTTTTAACTCACCTGCTCCAGCGAAGCCGTCTCTGGCCTCTGCTTCAGAGCCAGCTCATTACTGCATCTATATTTATGTACGCAGGAGCAGCCGACCAGGAAATAGCTGCAGCAGGGGTCAGCGCTGGCCGGAAACAGAGCCGGAGAGTTCAGTACCACTGACAGCAGGAGCGGGGACAGGTGAGTATAAGTCCATGTGCAATCACGGATGATGGATCACATATCACAGATTGAACATTGACAACCCACATGTGCCGTGAATCACGGCACACAGAGGGACATATGCGTGTTTGGGGTTTTTTTGTTTGTTTTTTTACATATCAGTGAAAAACGTCTATTTTTCACTGACGTATGAAACAGGCCTAAGGTGATAAACCAGAAGTTTTCTAAATTGGTTAACCAATATAGAGCTAGTGCACACAGCGGGGGAAAAATAACGGGGTGAAGGCTGAGTTTATAAAGACCGGCATTCTTTATATATCTGTATCTTCTCGGCCGTTTCTGCTATACTTCACTTTCTCTGGCAGTCCCATAGGCCAGGGTTCACCAACTCCAGTCCTCGAGGGCCGCTAACCGTGCATGTTTTCAGGATTTCCTTAGCATTGCATGGGTGTTGGAATCATCAACTGTGCAGGTGATTAAATTATCACATGTGCAATACTAAGGAAATCCTGAAAACATGCACTGTTGGCGGCCCTTGAGGACTGGAATTGGCAACCCATGCCATAGGCAATGAAAGGGGCGGAAGTGAAGCAAGCACACCTCTGCTCAGATCAGCCCTCCTGACAAATGGGGGGGGGGGGGGAATCTGGCTGCCATGCCATCAGTGACCAGCAAGTTATTCCCTATTCCGTGTGTAGGGGACAATGACTAGAGATTATAACACACACACACACACACACACACACACACACACACACACACACTCTATAACAGAATTGCTAATAAGACTATGGGCCACTTATAAGTAGGCTACCGCTTAAAAATAGTGGTCAGCCGTTATCAATAGGGGCAGGGAATTTGTAGGTAGCAATTCAAAAATTTCCCCTTACACCAGTTTTTGGACCAAGATAATAAATAGGACTTTTAGATCATACTAAATGATGGGGTCTATGAACATTAGAGAGGGATTTTTAGACCCCCTAATAGAGAATTGGACAAGAGTTGTACAGGTGGTATAGCTCATGTGAATACATCGTAAGGATGTATTAGAGGGTATACCAGTGCAATTTTTAGTACAGGTATATAGAGACTTTTGAAGAGTTATTAAAATGGTATTATTCATTGTTGTAGAGTGTTAGTGTGTCCCTCTCTGGGGAGACCTCTGGCGAGTCTGGGACCATAAGGTTACATTACCTTATTATGCGCAGGTCTATGACTTGTATTTCAGTGAATCTACTTTTAGTGCTGTAGGAGTTAAGGACTGTCATTCTTTTGTAGCCTTATCAGGTGCTGCCGTTTTGTGACCACTCCCCTTTGCCATAAAAAGGTCATGCGTCTCACCATCTGACACCAGTTCTACAATTTCATTCTTATGCTGACCATCTTTAGACAAAGATGAGGAGTTGTGACTATTGCAGCTTTGGTTAGCTACATTCTGGGAAGCTTGGAGTGATTTCCCTTTTGTGCATATCTTCCCTCTGTCTCCCTTAGCTCGCTATGTATTAATACAATGGTATGACTAGTGTTCTCACCTGCCTTCTCACTAGCTAGGGCAAGTACATGGCAAGTGAAGACATGGGCAAGTGGCGGCAACTGAGGGAAGGACCCTAAAGGATGCAAAGGTTACACACATGCGAGTTGCAGATGTCGTCCCCTCTTCCCTCTCCCCATTACCAGGGCTTTCCTTCTATACCATTCCCATTGTTACTTTGTGTTGCGCTGCACGCTGAGCATCTGTACATTCTGGTGGGGCAAGAGCTTTACAAAAAAAAAAAAAAAAAAAAAATCACCTGAAAGATTCCCTTTATTACAATTAAGTTATCTATAACTAGGGCTTAAGAAAACGTTTCAGGATCAATAACTTGTTATATCTTCTCCTGTTGTCTTGCAATAAGCTCCCTATAATTCAAGATACACAAGAAAAGAAGCGATCAGACTTCCAGTACCAATAATAAATATTTATTGTGAGCATTACATAAGGCACAGTGACAAGCATACAACAGGGTGCTCAATCCGGTGAAACCATAGATGGATGGTTGGGAAGGAAGGAAAAGATGGTAAAAAGCCCCCAATCCGTATCACAGTGGTTACTCAGAACCTAATATGGTGATTATATACTCCAGGAGTGCTCAATAGACAAATCTCCATATCACATTGGTTACTGTGAACCTAATATACCGATTAGAACTCCAGGAGTATACCATGCTCAAACCTCCCATGTGAGACATTACCACAATTAAACCCAATGGTAGTATAGAGTGTTGCAATAACTTACCAGGGAAGATCTCTCAGGTAACACCGGATGGCACCCCCACCCGACGAACGTCCGTTTCGGCGGATGCCTACGTCAGGGTTTACACCACCCCTGACGTAGGCATCCGCCGAAACGGACGTTCGTCGGGTGAGGGTGCCATCCGGTGTTACCTGAGAGATCTTCCCTGGTAAGTTATTGCAACACTCTATACTACCATTGGGTTTAATTGTGGTAATGTCTCACATGGGAGGTTTGAGCATGGTATACTCCTGGAGTTCTAATCGGTATATTAGGTTCACAGTAACCAATGTGATATGGAGATTTGTCTATTGAGCACTCCTGGAGTATATAATCACCATATTAGGTTCTGAGTAACCACTGTGATACGGATTGGGGGCTTTTTACCATCTTTTCCTTCCTTCCCAACCATCCATCTATGGTTTCACCGGATTGAGCACCCTGTTGTATGCTTGTCACTGTGCCTTATGTAATGCTCACAATAAATATTTATTATTGGTACTGGAAGTCTGATCGCTTCTTTTCTTGTGTATGTTGTTGACTGGCGATTTTTCCATGGTCCTACTATGTCACACACCATGTTACTGATATAAATTGTGGTGTTATTGGGTTTATCATGGTGGTGTATGTGCTGGAAAGTAATTTCTTTACTCCCTATAATTCAAGGTCTTGTGCTCCCTAGTCAAGTATGTAAATACAAATTACATAATCAATACTACCTCCTCTCAGTGCATTCACTATTACTGCTGAGAGGTGGGAGGGAGTATGGGTGGGAGGGGAAAGCAGGGCATATGCAGTTTACATTTACATATGCTTGACTAGTTACTATGTCACACTAAATTCTACAGAGCTTACAACAAGATAACAGGACTAGAGCTGGGTTCACACATAGCGACAACGACATCGCTGTTGCGTCACCATTTTCTGTGACGTAACAGCGACCTTGTAAGTCGCTGTTATGATCGCTGCTTAGCTGTCAAACACAGCAGCGATCATAACGTCGCTACATGTGCAGAGAGCAGGGAGCCGCGCACACTGCTTAGCGCTGGCTCCCTGCTCTCCTAGCTACAGTACACATCGGGTCAATTACCAGATGTGTACTGCAGCTACATGTCACAGTGCAGAGAGCATTGAGCCGCGCACACTGCTTAGCGCTGGCTCCTTGCTCTCCTAGCTACAGTACACATAGGGTTAATTACCCGATGCGTACTGCAGCTGCATGTGCAGAGAGCAGGAGCCGGCACTAGCAGCAAGAGCGGCGGAGGCTGGTAACGAAGGTAAATATCGGGTAACCAGGGAAAGGTCTTCCATTGGTTACCCGACGTTTACAGCTTTCCGCAGCTGCCAGATGCCGGCTCCTGCTCCCTGCTCGCTTTATTTCGTCACTCTCTCGCTGTCACACACAGCGATGTGTGCTTCACAGCGGGAGAGCGACGACCAAAGAAATGAAGCAGAACATTCAGCAACGAGCAACGACCTCACAGCAGGGGCCAGCTCGTTGCTGGATGCCACACACAGTGACAGCGAGTCGCTGCAACGTCACAGAAAATGGTGACGTAGCAGCGACGTTGTCGTCGTCGTGTGTGACACCACCTTAAGATGAGCTGTTAAAGTTGCTGATCCTGAAATGTATCCTTAAGCGCTTTATAAAGATAACATTAGTATTGTACTAGAAAACCACCTGACAGATTAAATTTAAAATGGGTTTTCCCCACAAAGTTAAATCTTAAATCAATAGTATAGTAATAATATCCCACAATTTAATGTGTTTATTTAAAAAAACAAAAAAAAAGTTCCTATGCTGAGAATTTTATATATGTGTCCCTGCTATGTACTGTGTAATGGCCGTGCCTGACCGTAGAGGGACATGGTCTGACCACAGCATCTGGGCAGTGGAGTATGCAAAAGAACACAGGACAGTATGGGATTCCAGCTGATTTTTTTTTTTTTTTTTTTGCGCGAGTAAAATACTTGCCTGCCTGTTTTTTTTGGGGGGTGTTCTTGCCTTAATACAAATTCTAACAGTCTATTCAGTAGGACTATCAGCTGTGTATCCACCAGCCTTCTGCACAACACAACTGATGGCCCAAACCCCATTTATAAGGCAAGAAATCCCACTTATTAAACCTGACAGGGCACACCTGTGAAGTGAAAACCATTTCCGGTGACTACCTCTTGAAGCTCATCAAGAGAATGCCAAGAGTGTGCAAAGCAGTAAATAAAGCAAAAGGTGGCTACTTTGAAGAACCTAGAATATAAGACATATTTTCAGTTGACATTTTTTTAAGTATTTCATTCCACATGTGTTATGGTAATTCATAGTTTTGATGCCTTCAATGTGAATCTACAATTTTCAGAGTCATGAAAATAAAGAAAAACTCTTTGAATGAGAAGGTGTGTCCAAACATTTGGTCTGTACTGTATATGTCTGTCAGTGTATAGGTCTTCAAATATGTATATGTACGTATGCCTGTAGGTGTACGTATCTGTGTAGGTGTGCATCTGTGTGTGCATGGGGCCCACAAAAACCTGGAGCTGGCCCTGTCTACAGTCTGATCCTACGCAGACAATTTTCTAATAGTAAATAAAATATATCACAAATTTTAAAAGGAACAAATGATATAACTGCTGAGTCCCATCATCAAAGGTTAAAGTCGGATCAATAAAAATGGTACCTCCCATTTGCCTCCCAAATAGTATAATAAATATAATAATCTTTTGTCTCTTCCGCTTATTTGTTTAGTATATTGGCCGTCCCATACATAGACGGTTGCTATACACCAACAACATGAGACTTCCTGACTCACATTATCAGGAATGCAAATCAAAGGCTTCTCTAATCTCAGGACTTTTTGCTAAGGGGTGCTTCACACACAGCGAGCTCGCTGCCGAGATCGCTGCTGAGTCACGCTTTTTGTGACGCAGCAGTGACCTCATTAGCGATCTCGCTGTGTGTGACAATGAGCAGCGATCTGGCCCCTGCTGCGAGATCGCTGCTCGTTACACACAGCCCTGGTTCGTTTTCTTCAAAGGCGCTCTCCCACTGTGACACACAGATCGCTGTGTGTGACAGCGAGAGAGCGACAAATGAAGCGAGCAGGGAGCAGGAGCCGGCGTCTGACAGCTGAGGTAAGCTGTATCCAAGATAAACATCGGGTAACCAAGGTGGTTACCCGATATTTACCTTAGTTACCAGCCTCTGCAGCTCTCACGCTGCCTGTGCTGCCGGCTCCGGCTCTCTGCACATGTAGCTGCTGTACACATCGGGTTAATTAACCCGATGTGTACAGCAGCTAGGAGAGCAAGGAGCCAGCGCTAAGCAGTGTGCGCGGCTCCCTGCTCTCTGCACATGTAGCTGCATTACACATCGGGTTAATTAACCCGATGTGTACTGTAGCTAGGAGAGCAAGGAGCCAGCGCTCAGTGTGCGCGGCTCCCTGCTCACACTGGTAACTAATGTAAACATCGGGTAACCATACCCGATGTTTACCTTAGTTACCAGTCTCCGCAGCTTCCAGACGGCGGCTCCGTGCAAGCGCAGCGTCGCTTGCACGTCGCTGCTGGCTGGGGGCTGTTCACTGGTCGCTGGTGAGATCTGCCTGTTTGACAGCTCACCAGCGACCATGTAGCGATGCAGCAGCGATCCTGACCAGGTCAGATCGCTGGTCGGATCGCTGCTGCATCGCTAAGTGTGAAGGTACCCTAAAGTTGACTCATTTTGCTTATCTTGATCTTTTTCTTTACTGTGGTTAATAATTTGCAAAGATAAGATATTTCTTCCTCAACAACTGTCGCTTTTTTCTCAAGTTTACTCCCCATATAATGTATTGTTTACCTAAACGCTGCACAAACACCGATTTAAGACACAAAAGATTAATATTTTCCTTCTGTATGTGGCAGGTTTTCTAGATTTTCAGTATTAGGAGGTGCATGTGTGACGCCCTGGGCAAGCCAGGGGTCACAGGTCATAACACCACCACACCCTACACCCCAGTTAGGAACACCAAGGCTAACCAAAAATTCTTGTTGCCTTCCTTCAGGGGCTGATGTCCACACCAGGGGGTGGGCCAGGCGGTTGGCTCCACCCACCGAGGAGTTCACAGCCCTGGAGGCGGGAGAACCAGGCAGATGAGTTTAGGAGGAAGAAGTGGAAGGAGTAAACAGTGGAGTTAAGTAGAAGGAAGTGAAGTGGTAAAGGAGGAAAGTGGAAGTAGTGACAGTTTGTAAAGTCTAAAGTTGGTCCGGGTGGGTGCCCCGGACAGTGACAGCAAGGTCAGCAGACGGCGGTGATAGTCTGCAGGGGGACTGCCCGGAGGTTGCTGGAAGGACCGCGGACTAGTGGTGACCCGGCGGTCTGGAGCAGTATACAAGGAACAGTCAGCACCAGGGCAGGGGCCTTTCGGATCCCGGCAAGGCTAGGAGTCGCCATAATTTGCCAAATCCGTCAGTGAAGGGGACGACTGTCTCCCAACAACAAAGTCCCGATTGAAGGCAACAGTCCAACCGTAACGGAGAGACACCGCCACCGCCAGGGCACCAGTTTCTCAGGGCCAGCGACTGCGGGCAGAGTAGGGCTCCTCCGGCCCATATCCAAGTCGGGGAGCGGGTTACCGGTGGGAACCCATCGCAACCATCATCATCTTAGGTGCAGGAAAAGGGACCGTCACCGTCAACTACTGGGGAAAAGCAAGTGCAGCCGTCCGTGGGAACCGTCTTTCCAGCCGTGTGTTTTACCGAGAACTGTGTCATCGTCTCAGGCTGAGTGAGTACTGTCGCGGGCGGGGAGGAGGGTGTCAGCACACCGCGCTCACCCCTTCTGCTCTGGTCCGGCGGTCGCCGCTGCTCAGTGGTGGCTCGAGCTGTGGGCCGGATCCTGGGGGTTCTCGAGCGGCGCTCCTCGCCCGTGAGTGAAAGGGGGATTTGGGTGTTGGGATAATGTCCGTGACGCCACCCATGGTTGTGGTGATTTGTAGCACCACCGCTGCTCAATATGGGGCTGCCGGGGATGGTGATGCGGAGCAGCCAGGTGTTGTGTTGCCCCTCCGTGGGTAGGGGTTGGTGATCCCGGGGCCCGGTGATGGAGCGCAGGGTGCAGGGCCTGGTGGGCGCAGGGACGCGGGGGCAGCGCTGTGCCTTGCGGCACTGTGGTACTCACTCAGCCTGAGACAGTGACACAGTTCTTGGTAAACAAACGGCTGGTTGGTCGGTCCCACGGACGGCTGCACTTGCTCACCCAGTCGGTAGTGGTGATGTCCCTTTTCCTTGCACCTAATGTTGTCTGTTGGTCGCGATGGGTTCCCACCGGTAACCCGCTCCCCGGCTTCAAGCTGGGCCGGAGGAGCTCTACTCTTTGCCCGCAGGCGCTGGCCCTCAGAAACTGGTGCCCTGGCGGTGGCGGTGTCTCTGTTGTACAGGTTGGGCTGTTGCCTTCAATCGGGACTTGGTTGTTGGGGGGGGGGGGGGGTTGGGGATCTACGTCCCAGTCACTGACGGATTTGGCAAATTATGGCGACTCCTAGCCTTGCCGGGGTCCGAGAGGCCCCTGCCCTGGTGCTGACTGTCCTTTGGTACGCTGCTCCAGACCGCCGGGTCACTACCCGTCCGCGGCCCTTCCAGGAACTTCCAAACGGTCACCCCTTCAGACAATCACCACTGTTGCTGACCTTGCTGACCCTGTCCTGCACACAGCTGGACACACTTCAAGCTTCTTTGCTGTAACTGTTCTCACTTTCCTTCAGCTTCTCTTACTCCTCCTTTACCACTTCCACTTCACTTCACTACTTTCACTTCCTTAGCTCATCTTAGCTGTTTACTCCTCTCCCTCCCTAGCTTGACTGCTGGTTTTTCCCGCCTCCAGAGCTGTGTCCTCCTCGGTGGGCGGAGCCAACCGCCTGGCCCACCCCCCTGGTGTGAACCCCAGCCTCTGGAGGAAGGCAACAAGGATTTTAGTTTAGCTTTGGTGTTCCTAACTGGGATGTAGGGTGTGATGGTGCAGTGACCTGTGACCCCTGGCTTGCCCAGGGCGTCACATTCCCCCTTAGCAAAATGCAGACCGTCCGCGGGCTGCCGTTCCAACACCGGTTTTATTTTTCTCCAAAAAGGGGTAACAAGGTTAATAAAACATAAATACATTTTTAATAACTCTTCCCTTACGGGAGGCACATTTCTTTAACGTTTCAAACGGTTTACGGTTACGGTTTCCGCTCTCTCCCACCCAAGTAACCTGGCCCTGATGCTGCCCCTAAAACCCAGGCAGCACCCCTTAACCCACAGTCCAGCACACGGTACCCGAGCGGGATCTGTCCTTCCCCTCCAGAGGGTAACCACCGGTCCCTTTGGTGGCTGGGCCCCAGCCTGCTCTGCTGCGGGCCCTCCTTCCAATCTGCCTCTCCGGAGGCGGCATTGCGGAAACGGTAACGGCAAACAATTATTTACAAGCCACTTAACGTTTGTGGTTGCCCTGCAAGTTCACGGGCTTGTCCATGGATAGTTCCCATGCAACAACAATTTGTAAACGGTCCCCACGGGGACAACGGTGCCGGCTCCGGCCGGTTGCAAATCACACAGACAATCAGGTGAAACTTCGGTAATTATTTTCTTCTTATCATTTTTCAACTTTCAAAACACAAACTTAAACTCAGTCTTACTGACCCCTCTTACTCACAGGACGGTCTCCCTGTACCTAAGTGGGGGTCTACCTAGGTTGGGACGGGTGGACCTCCGGGGCCCGGTGTCAGTGGGGCTAGACAATGGGGGTAGAGGGAACAATCGGTTCCTCCTCCCTGCTAGAGTGTGGAGCAGGCGGAGGTATAGGGGAGCTGGGTACAGGTTCATCCCTATGGCACTGGTTCTGGCTCACGGTTGACAGCTTCCACCACTTCTTCATCCACGGGTTGTAGGAACAGTATCACTGGAAGAATCACCGCGCCGTTCTGTGTAGGCCAGTCTGCTGGGAAGTCACCCATTACAGTGTGGATTACCTCTGCTGCCTTCTCTGCTGGTGGAGGAACCGGTACTTCAGCCATGGCCCTCAATGCTGGTGGGCACCTTTTTAGATGGTCCCGGGAAACGGTAGCCAGAGTGCCTCCTTGGTCACGACTGATCTGGTAGGCTTTTCCATCTTCCCATTCTGTGGGTTGTATGACGTATGGGGTTTGTTCCCACTGATCATCCAGCTTGTGGGTCTTCCTCTTCCGCTTTAACACCACATCTCCTGGTTGGAAAGGACCTGCAGACGCCTTCTGGTTGAACCGGTGCTCCTGCTGTCCACGGCTTCGACTGAGGTTTTTCTCCACGTACTCCTGAATTTGCCGGTATTGTGCTCTCCTCCGACTTTCCCACTCAGCCGTCGAGGGGAGCGCTTCAGGGGCTTCCAACCCCATCTTCAGGTCCACCGGCAGACGGCCGGGCCGAGCCCTCATCAGATACGCCGGGGTGCACTTCGTCGAGCTAGACGGAATATTATTGTACATGTCGACCAAGTCGGGTAGCTTTTCCGGCCACAGGTTCCGTTCCTCCAGCGGTAGCGTCTTGAGGAGTCCCAGGACCAAATGGTTCATTTTCTCACACATGCCGTTGGTCTGGGCGTGGTAAGGAGTGGTCCGGATCTTCTTGCAGCCGTACAACTGGCAAAACTCGTGGAACACCTCTGCTTCAAAGGCCGGGCCTTGGTCAGTTAGCACCTTTTCTGGGTATCCATGGGGGTCGGCAGAAATAAGCCTGGAACGCTCGAGCAGCAGTTCGACCAGTTAGGTCCTTAACGGGGACAACCACCATGAATCTTGAGTAGTGGTCTACAATGGTCAATGCGTAGGTGTACCCACTTCTGCTGGGGCTGCGCTTGACATGGTCTAGGGCGACCAGCTCCAGCGGTTGATGTGTGATGATTGGGTGCAGGGGCGCCCTCTGGCTGGTCTCGTCCTTTCTCCTCAGCGTACAGGGACCACACTCTCGGCACCAGGCTTCCACCGATTCACGCATCCCACTCCAGTAGAACCGCTCCCTCAACAGCATCTCCAGCTTTTTCCACCCGAAGTGCCCAGCACCGTCATGGTATGCCCGCAGGACAGTAGCCACATCAGCTTGAGGAACAATCAACTGGCAAATCTTCTCATGGGTCTTCGGGTTGATCAGCTCACGGTACAGCCTCCCTTGGTGTAGGTAAAGCCGTTTCCGTTCCTTCCACAAGCGCTGGGCTTCGGCTGGAGCGGCAGGGTCTATTCCCATAGCACCCTGTTCCACCAGAGTCTTGACGAGGCGAACAGCCGGCGCCCGGTCCTGAGCTTCCTGCCACTCTTGACTGGGCCGTGGGTCCAGATCCACCCGTTGCTGATGTACTTGTACCTTCTCAGTAGGTGGCTGGTGAAATGCAGGCAACTCGATCTCCTCGAGGTCGTCATCCTCGTAGTACCCTTCTTCTGACAAATGGGGCATTCGGGAGAGTGCATCAGCATTTATGTTGACACGACCGGCTCGGTACTTTATGGTGAAATCATAGTTGGCTAGCCGGGCTACCCACCGCTGCTCCAACGCGCCCAACTTGGCCGTGTCCAGGTGAGTCAACGGATTGTTGTCCGTGAATGCAGTGAATTTTGCTGCAGCCAAGTAGTGGCGGAACCGCTCCGTGATAGCCCATACCAACGCCAGGAGCTCGAGCTTGAAGGAGCTATAGTTCTCCGGGTTCCTTTCTGTCGGCCGGAGCTTTCGGCTAGCGTAGGCAATCACCTTCTCCTTTCCATCCTGGACCTGGGACAGGACTGCTCCTAATCCCACGTTACTGGCGTCGGTGTAGAGGATGAACGGGCGGCCATAATCAATCAGGGTACGCCAGGACCTCTTCTCCGGTCAAAGCCGCCTTCAACTAGCAGAAGGATTCTTCATGCTTTTCCTCCCACACCAGTGGAGCTCCAATGGGTCTACCACCTTTGGTCTGTCCCACGAGGAGATCTTGCATGGGGGCATCCATCTTCGTGTATCCCTTGATAAAGCGCCGGTAGTACCCCACCAGGCCCAGGAACTGCCTTACTTCCCTCACCGTGGTTGGCCTCGGCCAGCTCTGGATGGCAGTAATCTTCTCAGGGTCAGGGGCAACACCATCTGCACTCACCACGTGCCCCAGGTACTGCACTCTGGGTTTCAGCAGGTGACACTGAGGGCTTCAATTTCATCCCATACTTGGCAAGGGACGCGAACACCTCGGCCAGGTGCTCCAGATGGGCTTCGTACGTCTGGGAATAAAACAATCACATCATCCAAGTACAACAGGACGGTCTCGAAGTTTAGATGTCCCAGACAGCACTCCATCAGCCGTTGGAAGGTTCCTGGGGCGTTGCACAGCCCGAACGGCATACTATTGAATTCACAGAGCCCCATCGGGGTGGTGAAGGCGGTTTTCTCCCGATCTTCTGGGGCCACGGCCACCTGCCAGTACCCGCTGGTGAGATCAAGGGTAGAGAAGTAGTTTGCAGTTCTTAGTGCGGCCAAAGACTCTTCGATACGAGGCAGTGGGTAGGCATCCTTATGGGTTATTTGATTGATCTTCCGGTAGTCCACACACATCCGCATGGTACCATCCTTCTTCTTAACCAGTATCAACGGAGCGGCCCAGGGACTACAGCTGTCCCGAATAACCCCTGCCTCCTTCATATTTCTTAACATATCTTTGGCACACTGGTAGTGTGCAGGGGAAATAGGTCTATACCTCTCTTTGATAGGGGGGTGTTCACCGGTGGGGATGTGGTGTTGGACCCCTTTGATCTGCCCAAAGTCTAGTGGATGTTTACTGAAAACCTGTTCATACTCCTGCACCCCCCTGTGTACCCCTGCCCGGTGATGCGTAGGGGTGTCATCAGTGCCTACATGTAGCTGTTGGTGCCACTCCTTGGCCTCCCCTTTGGGCGGGGGAGTGCTAGTGGTAGGTGGGAGTACTGAGGGACTGGCCTCATGGATAGTGTGAGGGTCTAGGGTGAGCAGCTTGGCAATGGTGGCATACCGGGGAAGCCTGACTTCCTCCTCTCCACAGTTCAACACCCTCACAGGCACTCTCCCTTTCTTCATATCCACCACCCCTCGGGCAGCCATTACAGTGGGCCAGTGCTCAGAGGGTACGGGCTCCATCATGGCCGGGTAATCACGTCCCTGAGGCCCTACAGCTGCCCTACACCAAATCATCATCTCACTCCTAGGGGGCACAGTCAAAGGAGCTACATCCATTACTCTCACTCCACCGATCTCCCCTCCTGTTGAGCTTACATGCTGGCGGTACATCAAGGCTCGGATCTCACGCTGCACAGCTCTCTGCCGGCTCCCTGCCGCAGTGGCGGCCAGCTGTTGCGTTGCAATAGGGCCAACACATCAGTCATACAGTGCTCCATCACATTGGTTCCTAGCACTATCTTCGGGTTATGATCACTGGGCTCATTCATGATCACAATCATACCCTGATGTTGTAGTTCAGCTTGCCCCACTGTCATGGCCACTTGTTTATACCCCACTTGGGTCAGTGGGAGTCCATTGGCAGCAATTAGTGTTATACTATTATCTGGGGGTGCCAGTTCGTCTGCTCCCCAATACCGCTGGTACAACGTGTAGGGTATGGTGGTTACCTGTGATCCAGTGTCCAGGAGAGCCATCACCGGTATGCCGTCCACAGCCACGGGGATGATGGGTCGGGCCCCGATATATCGGTCTCGCCAGTCTGGGGGGCCACGATGTTCTACTCCTGAGGATTGGCCCGGGGCCCCAGGGGTTGCTCGTTTAACGGGCAATGTCGGTAGTAGTGACCAGGCTTACGGCACTTGTAGCAGATTGGGGGTCTGCTCCGCGGGATATTAGGGCTTCTCCGTTGCATCCATGGGACGTCTTCGGGGCTGTCAGCAAGCTGAATTTGTGCGGGAGGCTGAGGTCAGGTCAGAGGCTGAAGTGCAGCAAGGATCTTGGCGAGGTCCCCGTCCATGCGACGGACCCGAGCTGCCAGCTCCTCCACGGTGTTGCTTGGGGCTGCAGGTATTGAAGGGGTCGGTGGAGCGGGAGCCACCACAACGGGGGCCGTCTCGACGGGCCACGGGGCTGGCTCCATGACTTCAGAAGCTGGGGGCTGTAATGCCTTAATAGCCCGTTCCTTTAACACAGCAAAGTCCACATCGGGGTGTTCTAGGGCCCACAGCCGGAGTTGTTTGCGATCCTCAGGGGACTTCATTCCCTGCACAAATTGCTCCACTAACATCTTATTGCTATCCGCCTCATTGATGGGGTTCACCCGCTTTAGCGTGCGGAGAGCGGTTTGCAGACGTAAAGCATAGTCCCGAACGCTATCCACAGTCCGTTGCCGGCACTGATAAAACTGCATCCTCAGCTCAGCTTCAGTCCGGGTCTCAAAGGCAGTCTGTAGCTTCTCAAAGATGGCGGCTACAGAGAGTCGGTCCCCCTCGGCCCAGGTCTCCGCCTCCTGCTCCGCCGCGCTGGTTAACTGGCCTAGCACTACCGCCGCACGTTGCTTATCGGTCAGGGGGAACAATTCTAGCAACGGATTAAGCTTTTTCCGGAAGACCTGTAAAGCGTCAGGTTTCCCGTCATATTGCGGTAGCCAGGTAGCTCCGGGCGCATAGGGCAAGGAGAACGGCATCACCTGAGCGAGTGCGGGGGCCACGGCACCTCCTGCGAGCGCAACCGGGGCCTGGGCAGGCCCATTCCCATCCGCGGGTGCCGCTGCGGCTGCGACCGCCGCTCCTCCAGCGGCTCAGTCGGGCGCAGACATCTTGTTTCCGTCCCCCTTAGCTCTTTCCGGCCCCTCCTCTCTCGGGGCGGGGTCTTGGCCTTCGCGCCTCTGCTACTCGAGAAAACGCTCGAGCGGGAACTTTTCGCGCCAAAGATGGCGGCTTTTGAAATTTTTCAGCCGGATACCTCCGGCGGTCACAAGGCGCACCTCCACCAGACGGCAGAGCGGTAGGATCCTGTTCGTGACGCCAAGTTGTCGCGGGCGGGGAGGAGGGTGTCAGCACACCGCGCTCACCCCTTCTGCTCGGGTCCGGCGGCCGCCGCTGCTCAGTGGTGGCTCGAGCTGTGGGCCGGATCCCGGGGGTTCTCGAGCGGCGCTCCTCGCCCGTGAGTGAAAGGGGGATTTGGGTGTTGGGATAATGTCCGTGACGCCACCCATGGTTGTGGTGATTTGTAGCACCACCGCTGCTCAATATGGGGCTCCCGGGGATGGTGATGCGGAGCAGCCAGGTGTTGTGTTGCCCCTCCGTGGGTAGGGGTTGGTGATCCCAGGGCCCGGTGATGGAGCGCAGGGTGCAGGGCCTGGTGGGCGCAGGGACGCGGGGGCAGCGCTGTGCCTTGCGGCACTGTGGTACTCACTCAGCCTGAGACAGTGACACAGTTCTTGGTAAACAAACGGCTGGTTGGTCGGTCCCACGGACGGCTGCACTTGCTCACCCAGTCGGTAGTGGTGATGTCCCTTTTCCTTGCACCTAATGTTGTCTGTTGGTCGCGATGGGTTCCCACAGGTAACCCGCTCCCCGGCTTCAAGCTGGGCCGGAGGAGCTCTACTCTTTGCCCGCAGGCGCTGGTCCTCAGAAACTGGTGCCCTGGCGGTGGCGGTGTCTCTGTTGTACAGGTTGGGCTGTTGCCTTCAATCGGGACTTGGTTGTTGGGGGGGGGGGGGTTGGGGATCTACGTCCTAGTCACTGACGGATTTGGCAAATTATGGCGACTCCTAGCTTTGCCGGGGTCCGAGAGGCCCCTGCCCTGGTGCTGACTGTCCTTTGGTACGCTGCTCCAGACCGCCGGGTCACTACCCGTCCGCGGCCCTTCCAGGAACTTCCAAACGGTCACCCCTTCAGACAATCACCACTGTTGCTGACCTTGCTGACCCTGTCCTGCACACAGCTGGACACACTTCAAGCTTCTTTGCTGTAACTGTTCTCACTTTCCTTCAGCTTCTCTTACTCCTCCTTTACCACTTCCACTTCACTTCACTACTTTCACTTCCTTAGCTCATCTTAGCTGTTTACTCCTCTCCCTCCCTAGCTTGACTGCTGGTTTTTCCCGCCTCCAGAGCTGTGTCCTCCTCGGTGGGCGGAGCCAACCGCCTGGCCCACCCCCCTGGTGTGAACCCCAGCCTCTGGAGGAAGGCAACAAGGATTTTAGTTTAGCTTTGGTGTTCCTAACTGGGATGTAGGGTGTGATGGTGCAGTGACCTGTGACCCCTGGCTTGCCCAGGGCGTCACAAGTACCACAAGGCACAGCGCTGCCCCCGCGTCCCTGCTCCCACCAAGCCCTGCATCTCCCACCTCATCAGTGGGCCCCGGGACAACCAACCCCCTACCCACGGAGAGGAGGACTAACATCTAGCTGCTCCATACCATCACTCCCGGGATCCCCATACAGAGCAGCGGTGGTGTCCACAAATCACCACAACCGTGGGTGGCGTCACGGACAATAAACTATATCCCAAAACCCAATCCCCTTTCACTCACGGGTGAGGAGCGCCGCTAGAGCCCCCGGGATCCGGCCCATCGCTCGAGCCACCGAGCAGCAGCAGGCCGCAGCAGCCGGACCCGAGCAGTGGGAGAAGCACGGCGTCCCCTCCTCCGCCCGCGACACATGCGTTATATAAAGCGTTATTAGACATGTGAAAATAGAATAGAAATATAGGATTAGCAAATTTACCTCCCAGATTCATCAATTTTCTTATGTGCCTAAATCGTACAATGAGATTTGCCAAATGGAAAAATTCTCTATTTTTCCATTTGTTTATTTTATGTTTGAAAGAAGAAATCTTTATTATAATCCAAAAAGTCTGGTCTAAAACTAGCAGTACAGTTTAGCGCATACCAGACTCAATTGAGCAGACCTAATAAACTTATCACGGATGAGCGAGTACTAACATGCTCCGTACTTGTAATGTACCGAACAAGGCAGCGTTTGCTCATAACTAATCTTTCCTCTATCCCACTTAGATCAGGTATGGGAGCTATCACACGCTCTCCTGTACCAGACATCCAGTGATTCAGAGTAACCTTTGTCTTTCAAACCACACATCCGGGCCCTCACCTCCAACTCAAAAATATTTCAAGAATCCATAATTTCCTCAATCCTGGAATCTACTAAAATTCTTGCGATTGCCCCCTTATCTCCCGCTTTGACTACTGCAATTGACTCGCCCACCCAATTCCTTTGGGACACCCGGTGTCGGGCCGGACTAGTCTGGGGATAGTCAGTGGTGGCGGGGCCCGACTCAGTGACCCTGGCGGGGTAAACTAATATGGCAGTAGTGGGGGTGGTGATTAATAATTAAGTTTGTGGAATATTCGTGACGCCACCTGTGGATTGCGGCTATGGAGCCGCCGCTGCTGAATGGGACCTCCGGGGCTGATTGATTAGCAGCTGGGATGGTTCTGCTCCCCACAGGTGGAGCGGTACCCCAGGGCAACCGTTGGTGCTTAATTAAGTCTATGGTGCTTGTGTGGATGGTGCAGTACAGGGCGAAATAAGGAGTCAACACCAGGGGGTGCAGTTTCAAGGTTTTACTCACTGTTCCAGAGCTGCAGCAAACTGGTTGCCCACTTGTGTGCTGGGATCCTCTGTCAGGGACCTCCGCCAATCCCGGGTAGTTCCGGAAGTAAATGCCGGTGCACCCTGTTGTGTCCCTTTCCTCGGCTGTATTCAAGCCTTGACCTCCCTGGATAAGTCTGTCTCGGCCTCCACTGTAGATTCTGGTCAAGAAGGCTTGCCTGGATGGAATCTTGCCCTCTTCCCAGGGGATCTACGGTGGGATGTGGCCCTGGGCGCTTGCAACCACCCTGGGCCTTCGGTGTTTACTTTGGAAATGTCTCTCTTTCCTTGGTTTCTAGGGACCGTCCCTGGATGCAGCTTGATCCCTCCACCCGATGATTTAGTGGAACAGGCCACGAGCTGCAAAGCCTTTCAGTGGCCCTGGAATCTGCTCTTTTCAGTCTGTGGTGTCACCTGGGCTTAGGCGGGCCCCAGGGTCTCCACCAGGAAGCTTCACTTTCTGTTACTTTTCTGAGGTATCAACCTCTCTCTCTAACTCCTCTCAACTCACTCTACTCCAACTAACAACTCTGTCTTACTGCCTTCACAAACTCCTTTCAACTGCACTTAAACTTCCTGTATCTGCTCTGTTGGCTCCTCCCACTTTCCCAGTTGCTAGGCCCCACCCTATGGGGGAGGAGATGGGTCTTACAGCCCCCCAGCATGCAGCATGGGGGTAGCTGCCACTATCCCCGGTCCCAAAATATGCCTAACAATGGGTGTAGTGTGAATTTGCCTGTGAACCGGCGTTTACTCCTGTCCTTACCCAGAATGGGACATCACACCTCTGGATGAGGTGCAATGTCTCTGTGGCGACGGAAGCCTCAGAGGCGCCACACAATATCCTCCTCTGTGGCCTTCCTACTAATACCTCTACAGTCTCTCCTTTAGGCTTGAATCACACTTGCATGTGACCAATGCAAGGACTGGCCGGCGGCTCACCCAACAGGAGCGGGTCAACTGCATTTACTTTTATGAATAAAAACAAAAAGCCAGCACTAAATGTGCACTACAGCACTAAACATTCCAAACTGTACTTATTATAAACATTTTGAGATTTTTGGCAAAAAATTGCAATTTCTTGAGCTGCCTCGCCACGTCACGGCAAATGTCATTTGAGGCAGTCCTACACTAAAATATTTTTATAAAATGTGCCATACGGCCTCACATATGAATAGTAGAACTGCTCTGAGCAGTGCTGAAGTGCACATTTAGTGCTGGCTTTTTGTTTTCCTTATTGAATTGGTCGGTGGTTGACCTCCACCTTGCTATGCACCCCAATTTGGGATGTATTCCATCTGTCTAGATTTTGGCGGTTGGTGACTGTTCACATTAAGTCATCAGGCTTTGTCCACAGGCTATTTACTTCATGCAGCATTTGCTTGGACCTGTCCCGCCCACAGCCATGACTCAGTCATGGGTACGGGATTGAAATAGACCAGGTGAGTGCTGCTAAGAGCAGTTCTACTGTTCATATGTGAGGCCGTATGGCACATTTTATAAAAGTATTTTAGTGTAGGACTGCCTCAAATGAGATTTGCCGTGACGTGGCGAGGCAGCTCAAGAAATTACAATTTTTTGCCAAAAATCTCAAAAATGTTTTATAATAAGTACAGTTTGGAATTTTAGTGCTGAAGTGCACATTTAGTGCTGGCTTTTTGTTTTCCTGCATTTACTTTTATACAGCTGACATTCGCATCACATTACCCTGATTGGAGTAAGTCACACCTAAGTGTGACTCCAGCCATAAAGGTGGCTTTACACACTGCAACATCGCAAACGACATCGTTGTAACGTCACCGGTTTTGTGACGTTACAGCGACCTCCCCAGCGACATTGCAGTGTGGGAAACACATCAGCGACCTGGCCCCTGCTGTGAAGTTGTGATCGCTACAAATCGTTCAGGACCATTCCTAGGTCCTTTGTTTCCCGCTGTGCAGCATGCATCGCTAGAAAGTTTCAGTGTGTAAAGGGGACTTTAAAAAAAAAAAAAGCAGGTGAACTTCACCCGACTTCATTTAATGCCGCGCGGCTCTGTCTGTGTGCCGTGTAAATAAATAATTAAAAAATCCGGCGTACGGTCCCCCGCTATTTTAATACCAGCCAGATAAAGCCATACGGCTGCAGGCTGGTATTCTCAGGATGGGGAGCCCCACGTTATGGGGAGCCCCCCAGCCTAACAATATCAGTCAGCAGACGCCCAGAATTGCCGCATACATTATATGCGACAGTTCTGGGACTGTACCCGGCTCTTCCCGATTTGCCCTGGTGCGTTGGCAAATCGGGGTAATAAGGAGTTATTGGCAGCCCATAGCTGCCAATAAGTCCTAGATTAATCATGTCAGGCGTCTCCCCGAGATTCCTTGCATGATTAATCTGTAAATTACAGTAAATAAACACACATACCCGAAAAATCCTTTATTAGAAATAAAAAACACTAACAAATTCCCTCATTACCAATTTATTACCCACAACAAAGCCCTCCATGTCCGGCGTAATCCACGGTCCTCCAGCGTCGCATCCAGCTCTGCTGCATGCAGGTGAGAGGAGCAGCAGAAGACGCAGCCGCTCCTGTCACCTCCACCCAGCTAATGAAGACAGACAGTGATCGGCTGAGCTGTCACTGGATGCAGCGGTGGCCGCGATTAACCTCAGTGACAGCTCAGCTGATCGCGATACTCACCTCAGTTGCTGTGTGGAGCTGACCAGAGCGGCGGTGAGTAGTGCGATCAGCTGAACTGTCACTGAGGTTACCCGCGGCCACCGCTGCATCCACCGCTGGATCCAGTGACAGCTCAGCCGATCACACGGCTCTCTTCATTAGCTGCGTGGAGGTGACAGGAGCGGCTGCGTCTTCTGCTGCTCCTGTCACCTGCATGCAGCAGAGCTGGATGCGACGCTGGAGGACCGTGGATTACGCCGGACATGGAGGGCTTTGTTGTGGGTAATAAATTGGTAATGAGGGAATTTGTTAGTGTTTTTTATTTCTAATAAAGGATTTTTCGGGTGTGTGTGTTTATTTACTGTAATTTACAGATCAATCATGCAAGGAATCTCGGGGAGACGCCTGACATGATTAATCTAGGACTTATTGGCAGCTATGGGCTGCCAATAACTCCTTATTACCCCGATTTGCCAACGCACCAGGGCAAATCGGGAAGAGCCGGGTACAGTCCCAGAACTGTCGCATATAATGTATGCGGCAATTCTGGGCGGCTGCTGAGTGATATTGTTAGGCTGGGGGGCTCCCCATAACGTGGGGCTCCCCATCCTGAGAATACCAGCCTGCAGCCGTATGGCTTTATCTGGCTGGTATTAAAATTGGGGGGGGACCGCACGCCGGATTTTTTAATTATTTATTTACACGGCACACAGACAGAGCCGCGCGGCATTAAATGAAGTCGGGTGAAGTTCACTTTTTTTTTTTTTTTTTAACACGTCCCCAACGACCAGCTAGTCGCTCTGCAGGTCCGGATCGCTGTTTGGTCGTTGGCCAGGTCTGCCTGTTTGACAGCTCACCAGAGACTTTGTAGCGATCCCGGCTAGGTTGAGATCGCAGGTTGGATCGCTAGAAAGTCTCAGTGTGTAAACCCAGCTTAAGGCCCCGTCACACACAAAAAAAAAAATCGCTAACGAGATCGTTGCGGAGTCACAGTCTGTGACGCAGCAACGATCTCACCAACGATCTTGTTAGGTGTGACACCTACCAGCGATCAGGACCCTGCAGTGAGATCGCTAGTCGTTGCCGAATGGTCCGGACCATTTTCTTTAAAGGCGATGACCTGCTGGGCAGGACGCACCGCTGTGTTTGACATCTACCAACGACCTCCTAACATGGTCACAACGCCCGCCGAGATCGTTATACAGGTCGCTGATAGACCTTACCAACGACGCAGTAACTGACTGTGTGACATCTCACCAGCGACCTCCCAGCAACTTGCCAGCAATCCTTATCAGGCCGTATCGCTGTCGGGAATCGCTAGTAAGTCGCGTGTGACTGGGCCTTTACTCTGCTGCCCGACCAATTTGCTTCTCTTTTGGCTACTGCTCTACTTCTCACTTCTACAAATCTCTTCATTGGCTTTCAATTCCCCAGCGTATTCAGGTTAAACTACTACTATTGACCTACAAAGCTGTCCATAATCTGTCCCCGCCATATATCTTCAAATTAATCTCCAGATAACTTCATGTAATCTCTGGTCCTCCCAAGACTTCCCCAGTCTACGCTATACTCATACTTTCCTCACCCAATTGCCTCCAAGCCTTCTCCCGAGTATCCTCCAGCCAGTAGACTTCTCTGCCCCAATATGTCTGACTATCCACCACATTTCAGAAGGAACTTGAAAACTCATCTCAAGAAATTTTACAGCCTGAAAAGATCCCCGCTGACACCTCACAACCACCAAAGCTGCCGCAATCCCCAACCTACTGTTTCCTTCACCATTATCCTCTCCCCTGTGTACCAGTACATCGTTGGTTTGTTCATTGTACTTTGATATCTGTCTTTTGTAAGTAAATCCCTTCTCATATGTACAGCACCATATCTAAAGTACGATAAACTCAATGAGCACATTCATGAGCACTTTTCCGTACAGGCAGAGAAAAATTGCGGTGTGTTGACAACTTTTGTCGAATTCTCCAATAAGTCTTCCAAGTCAGTGGGTCTGTGAAAAAACACACAGCACATGGGCACAAAACGCGACTAATTTGACTGGGATGGAAATGGACTTTTTAATGGGGTTTTTCCCCACTGTGGTAAAAACTGGATGATTTACTACAGATACTGGATGAGCCAGAAATATTATGCATTAGGGCCCAAGAACTTCACATTATGAGGTGGGGGGGGGGGGGGGGGGTAAAAACCACCCAACTTACCATATATAATACTGGAATGTTATGGGACACCCTCAAACAACAAGACCAAGTCAGGGCTCATTTGGACTAATAGGGCTCTTCAGAACCCCCACGATCAAAGCCCCAGTTGTATTCCAGAGAAACTATTATTGACACATAACACACCTAGCTGTTTCCAAGCAGCTTTAGATAGTACGGACATAGGGCAAAGCTAGGTGCCAGGAGGCCAAGTCAGAAAAACCTTATGGAAAGGGAAACAAACTGGTAATGGAAAAGCTTACTGGAGCCAGCAGCCATTAGACGACAGTGAGGAGTTTGTAATTGACAACTGGTAATATTTTGGGCAAGGTGTCACAAACCACCGGGGGGGTCACTCAGAAATCCCCCGCGCTGGCTACCAGTACGTCACAATCGGGGGGTAACAAGTGGGGGTCACCCCTACTTTATACCTCCCGACCGACAGACAGAGCACGTGACGCGCTCTCTAGCGCCCCTCTTATAGTCAGGCCAATTATGGAATTGCCCGACAATAAGCAAGGAGGCCGCTATACTACTTATGCCGATTATTGAAGGGTCCCCGGTGAGAGTAAGGTATATATTCCCCCGACCTCCGCGGGCGGAATATATAATATCTTCCCGAATCTCACTGGCCTCCCCACAATAATCCTTGGCACATCTCGCTGCCACCAACCGATTTACGGTAACTATTAGCCGAACACACAGACGTGGGATTCAAGATCGAGATAACAGAACAGCCCAAGATTAATTATATAATTTAATCGCCTAAAGCACACTAGAAACTACAATATATACAATAGGGAATCTACAGAATATACATATGTCAGAGTACAGTTACATATAAAGCATGGGTTACAAACAGGTATACAATTACATCAGTTACCTTGTGTGTCTGGCCACAGGGGGGCGCTGTAGACCAGGTTTCCAGGAACCCCCTCACAGGTCTTTCCCAACCAGGCCCCCGAGCAGAAGAACGCTGGAAAATGGCCGAAGTAGGGTTATCAACCTGGGCAGATCCAGGTCCCCTCCTACCTTAGTGACCTCACAGGGAAGCACTGCCACTCCCCCTGCATGGATCAGAATTATCCAGCAAAGGGGATTTTGGCTATAACTTTGCCTGGGAGCGTCGTAGGCAGACGCCAATGCTCTCATTGTGACAGTTATGAATTTAGCTACAGAACGAGGGGACTCATGACCTGTCTGCCAGTTCCCCATTGGCTGATATCACGCCTGGGGCATTTCCCAATGTCCTGCTCCCATAAAAAGGGGGTGCCGGCATCGTCCACATGCGGAGACACCATTTTTATGGTTGCCATATTTATCGGAAATATGGCTTGCGAGATATGAACCATTTTTTACTGGAGTCGTTCTGTCTGGCTATTTCCAGAGCCTTGCTAATTAGATAGCAGCTCCTACTACAGGGTGACGGCAGGGAGTCATCCTGTGTCCATTGTCCCAAAGCCACCTAATTTCCATATCACAGGACATGGCCATGGAGTTTGTTGCTAAACCAGTTGTGTGAAGGAAAGGGGGGTTGACACCAGGAGAGGGCTTCCTGACATACTTGAATATCATGATTTATCGTCATCTCTCCGGATTTACCTCACACAAGGATTCTGAATGGCTCCACTGTTGTAACACATATCCATGAGAGACGCAAGTATTTACTATTAAAGTCACTATTCCTTTTGTGATGCACATTGTAGTAGAAAAATAAAATTTCATATGTATTTCACATAAGGGAAGTCCAAAGACCCAGAACTATGCCATTCATAAGCAATGGTCATTAACACATTCATGTTCTTCTAATCTCTTACAACCTGCTTAAAGAGGACCAACCACCAGGATTTTTCAATGTGAAGTAAAGGCAGTACCATGCAGGCACTGAGATGCTGAATCCATGCATACCTGTTATAGAAAGATCGGATGCTTGCTTGATTAAATATCTTTAATAAATCTTGTAGAAATGCACGCATGACTGGCGCAACAGGGGCAGGCCTTTGTGGGTCAGGTCTTATTCCAGCGTCCTCCTGGCTTGCCCACTTTTATTTGAATATCGTGCTGCCATTGTTGTTGATGGCAACTCGAGCACATTGCCACAGTAATTCTGTCTTCATTAAAATGGCGCTGAACGCAATCTCCAGCTCCATTTTAAGACTTTGAGAGGCAATGGCGCATGCACAGAATTTTTTTTAACATCCACATCTGTGCAAGCACCCCTGCCGCTCGTAGCCTTTCAATAAAAATGGTACCAGAGATCGGCCGTTTTAATTAAGACATAATTACTGTAGCAATGCTCACGCGCTGCCAACAACAGAAGTAGCAACACGATATTCAAATAAAGAAAAGGGGACAAGCCGGGAGGATGCCAGAGGAGGGATAAACACTAGAGCTGATCGAACACCCAAAAACCCCGGGACCAGTGGATCACTGCCAGATGAAGAGAGAAGGGGAAAAAAAAAAATAAAAAAAAAAAAACAAAACAAAGTCGGCAGCACAGATATAGCTTGCGGCTGCAGCCCCAGCTGTCGGGCTGTATCTGTGCATCTAGTCACACGTGCGAGGCTTTGTCGGCTGATGCCATGGCAGACTTGCGCAAGTCCCTCGCATATGCGATTCTGGTAAAACCGCATCCGGCTTTTTTTTTTTATTTAAATAAATAAATGACGTGTGGTTCCCCCTAATTTTCATCCCTAGCAGTTAGATGGAGTCCAAAGTTTCATGTTTTGGACTTCGTCTCATAAAACTTAATGGCTTTGTTGGTGTAATATACGCCTGAATCAGGTTTTATTACCTCCAATCATTAGTTATAATTTCAGATTAACAGTACGGTCACATGTAACAGTCGTCTTAACAGCTCAGGTGGCTGAAAATAACGAAGGGGTAATGTGTAAATTGGTTTATGTAGTTTTTTGGCCAATTTAGGTGTAATATTTTCAGTTTGTAGTCCAGTCATGGCATTATAGCTGGCTTCTTTGAAGACTAGAGTTGAGCGCGGTTCGTGGTTCGTGGTTCTCCAGTTCGCGGCTCGAGTGATTTTGGGGCATGTTCTAGATCGAACTAGAACTCGAGCTTTTTGCAAAAGCTCGGTAGTTCTAGAAACGTTCGAGAACGGTTCTAGCAGCCAAAAAACAGCTAAATCATAGCTTGGTTTCTGCTGTAATAGTGTAAGTCACTCTGTGAATCAAACTATTATCACATTTCAGTGTATAGTGTGCGTGAACAGCGCCTTCAGATCACTGCTGTTTCTATAATGGCGATCGCCATTTTTTTTTTTTTTTTTTCTTGTCTTCCTTCCCTAAGCGCGCGCGTCTTGTGGGGCGGGCCAGCATGTCAGCCAATCACAGACACACACACACCTAAGTGGACTTTGAGCCAGAGAAGCAACGGCATGTGTGATAGGATCTGCATGTCACATGTCCCTGCATTATAAAACCGGACATTTTCTTCACGGACGCCATTATCTGCCTTCTGCGTCTTTGGTGTCAGACATCACTGTCGCAGCTCCGTCTTCCTGAGTCCTATAGCCGATACAGCTGTATGCGCTGCATACACAGCGTTAGACAGCTTAGGGAGAGCACTTTATAGCAGTCCTTTTAAGGGCTCCAACCGGCAGGGTCAGAGAGCCATAGGTGACAGGTCCTGCAAACAGCAACAGCGTCTGTGTAGCCCAGGTCAGGGATTTCCTACCTGCATTTCACCATTAGGAGGGAATAGAAAGGCAGGCTTCCATTCCTCTACCCAGAGCACCACAATCCTGCCACTGTACCCTCTTGTCCTCTGCACACTCCAACTGATAACTAAGCCATTATACTAGCAAACACTCAGTGTACCTAGTGGCATCCTATACGTGGCTATTGGACTTTGCTATAGTCCCACTAGTGCAAAGACATTTGCAGAGCGCGTCTGCCTGCATTGCACACTACAACTCATTCTAACTAAGCCATTATACTAGCAAACACTCAGTGTACCTAGTGGCATCCTATACGTGGCTATTGGACTTTGCTATAGTCCCACTAGTGCAAAGACATTAGCAGAGCACATCTGCCTGCATTGCACACTACAACTCATTCTAACCAAGCCATTATACTAGCAAACACTCAGTGTACCTAGTGGCATCCTATACGTGGCTATTGGACTTTGCTATAGTCCCACTAGTGCAAAGACATTTGCAGAGCGCGTCTGCCTGCATTGCACACTCCAACTCATTAAAACCAAGCCATTATACTAGCAAACACTCAGTGTACCTAGTTGTATCCTAAACGTGGCTATTGTACTTTTGTCAATTCACAGTATTGGAACGTTATTTGCAGCACGTCTGCCTGCATTGCACACTCAAACTTTTTTAAACTCAGCCATTATACTAGCAAACACTCACTGTACCTAGTTGTATCCTAAACGTGGCTATTGTACTTTTGTCTATTCACACTACTGCAAATCTATGTGCAGCACCTCTGCATGACAACCTCGTGCTCTGTTTTTAATAAGCTATAATGATAGCACAAAATACTGCCATTTTGTGGCATCATAGAACTGGCTGTTGTATTCCATTAGTGCCCCACTGGTGACAAGCTATTTCTAGCACCTCTACATCACACCCTCATGCACATTTAGCTACGCTAATGTTATAGCAAACTCATGGAATTCATTGCTGCATTTCATAATTCGGAGGGATAGAAAGTCAGGCTTCCTTTAGCTTTTCCTTCTGTTCATAGACAGCATCTCCAAGACAAATTTCCCCTCCACGTCTAAGTGTGGAGAGGCAGCTAGTGCGCATGCGTGTGCCGATGTACCCCAGCTGCAGCATAATTACAGTGTTTCGCCTAGTGAGTATGCTCACCCTGACTGTGCCATTCCTGACGCTAAGTCTTCATTTCGGGATACAGCGCATGCTCCCACACTAAGTGTGAAAAGCCTCTTTGCACAGGTGCTTGCATTCTGTGCCGGGTCTAAGTCCTGTTTTGTGCCTAGACACCATGCTAAAGCTGATAGTCTTTTTTCAGAGACTGTATTTCATGCTACTGAGCATGCTCAGGCACTTCCTGCATCAGAGACTAGGTCCGGTAATGAACTCTTTGGCCCTGGCCCTGATGTGGGGGTCCCATATAGACCACAGGGCATCAGGTGTCCTCCCAAATGGCTTGCAGAGGCCCACACCTATGACTTGTCACCGCATTATTGATGGTCAGACGATGACTGGTGAGGTGTTTGGGTCATGGCAGCCATGAGGTCATCATTGAAGTTGCGTTTCCAAATAGGACGCTAGTTATGCCACTCATGACGTGTCACTCTGCTTTTGTCTCCAGGAGGTGCATTGTGGTTCACCCTGGTTTGGGGCGGACCCAGGTTATAAAAGGGGCTGGAGCCAACAAGGAGGTGCGCAGTCTTCTATTATGCTCCGAAAGAGCACACCTCCATGTGTTGAACCCATTGCGGCTTTAGGCCAGAGGTAGGCAGGGATAGGGTGGTGGATGCAGGCCACCACCACAGTTGGTAACGCAGAACGGTTAAGACCAGCTCCTGTCCTAACAGTCCTGCTTGTGCAGCCCAGTGGCATTAACAGGCCTGCTGCTGCTGATGCGCCTGCTGTCCACAGGTGTGGCCCCTACGCACACGGTCAGCGTACTCAATGGCCCCTGTGTTGTTAACAGGGAGTTCCTGGGCTGGGTGGGCATGTGGACCCTGTGACGCTAACAGGGCTCACAGTCTCCAGATCCGAATGGCGTCTAACTCGGTTCAGGCTACTATTAGTTTCATAGCCACACAGCTCTGTATCCTCCACCAAACCTTCAAGTTGCCAACCTCTCCTTTTCCAACTGGGAGCACGGTGGACACTGACTGCTGAAGGTGATATATACCTTTCTCTTTCTTTTCTTATTAATTTTTGTTATATAGCGGTCACAGATTATATACCACTTTATCCAAATCTGCCAGTCCCACTGTAACAGATGTTGTTTCTTCAGCAAATGTTACAGTTGTTTAACCACCAAATCCACGGACCAAAATTTTTTTCCCCTTTCCAACACACCTGTTCCCCTTTCCAACAGCATCTGTCCTTTTTCAACTCATTTTGGGATATGACCAAAAGTGCAACTGTGCAGGGACACCGTACTCAACGCCATCTCAGCACAGCAGCCATCCCTCGGTCCCTCCGATGTGGACAAGTAAAAGACCATTTCCTCCTATCCATGACAAAGTGTTGAGATTCACTCTGTGCAGCACTGGTGTTTAGTGGAAAAGTAGATCTAAGATTGCGTACCACATTCTGCAGATACTCCTGTATACGTGCGTCTATTTCTATGGCAGGAATTAGTTCGCCAAATTTTGTCTTGTACCGGGGATCTAACAGTGTGGCAACCCAGTATTCAGGATTACTTCAAATTCATACAATCCGAGGGTCATGTAGGTAGTGCAGCAAGAAGGCGCTCATGTGTCTTGTGCATCCAGGAGGACCAAGTCCTTGGTGTGTTGGTGGCAGAGAGGTGAGAATCGTGCATCCTTCCTCTGCCCTCTACCCACAACCTCGCACAACCGAAATGTGAGCAAGCTCTCACTCATCTGCTGAGTCTTCCATGCCCATCGCCAGTTCGTCCTCCATTTCTTCATGGGCTCCTGCACTTTCATCAACACTTTTTGCTGATACTATGCGCCCTTGTTAATCCCTCTCCCTCACCATGACTGCCGCATAGGTGCCGCTGACCATCTGGACCTCGTAGATCTTGTTATCCCTTCCGCATATGACTCCTCCTGTACTTCCTCCCCTTCCTCTTGTCCCAACACCTGACTCCGAATAATAATTACAGTGTGCTCCATCATGTAGATGACCAGAATTGTCACGCTGAGAATGACATTGCCAGTGCTAAACATCTTCGTCGACATTTCAAAACTGTGTAGCAGGGTGCATAGGTCCTTGATCTGACACCACTCCAGCAGCGTGATCTGCACCACCTCTGGATCAACTTATCCCAGGCTATATGTCTTACCGTATTTCAGCAGGGCTCTGCGGTGCTGCCACACACGCTGCAACATGTGCAGATTCCAATTCCTGCGTGTCGGAACATCGCATTTCCGGCGTTTAACTGCCAGACCCTAAGACTTCCGGAGTGATGAAAGTTGTTGAGCTGCTGTGTGCGCACGATGGAAGTGAGCACATAGCGAGCGTGCCCGCTGCACAAGGCCATGTAGGCCGTGATGGTGTTTTAAAAATTGCTGGAGAATTCGGATCAACACGTGAGCCATAAAAGGCACGTGTGTCACATTGCCCTGAGGATGGCCCGCAGCCAGGTTTGCATCATTGCCGCACACGGCTGTTAAGTCACCAACGGAGTCCGCTCCGTCAATTTGTACTCCGGTCGCCAGGTGACAACGTGTTCCTTTCATGAATAGTGCTGATGATGGGAGAGTAGTCGATGCCAGCGGCGCAGGTGGACGCAGGTTATGCTCACCCACTGGGCTGCATTACCTTGACAGATGCAGAATCTCTGGCTGAATGTAGCTGGTGGGTATCTCACAGATGAAATACCATCATTCAGCTACAACCAATGGGAAGACACCACACCCTTTTTTATGCCCATCCTGTCTGCAGACCACTGCCAGACATAGCTATGAACCTCTGGTTAATTTTACCCCCAGTTCAGTTTTATGATTTTGTGTGCTTGTTACCTGACTACTTTTCCTGCTTGCTGTTTATGTACCTTGTTGGCCGATACGCATTTCACCTCTGCTTGTTTTCTGATTAAGTCCTGGCCGTCCCATTCTGTTCCTGTTCCTCAATTAATGTTTTGACCCTGCCTGACTACTATTCTCTGTAATAGCGGTGTGACTCACATTTCCCATACATTTCAAAGTAAAACTTTGACCGCCTGATGGCATTGAGCTCTGCTGCCAGCATAGTAAGGAGGTGTGTGGTAGTCCTTGTGCGCAGTTGCAAGGAAGGGTGGCCTGACCACACAGGGTTTGCGCAAAGGTAGAGGACCCACACGAGGTTGAAGAGGCAGAAGCAGTGTATTAACTTCTACATACAGAACAAGGATTGAAACAACTCGTGGGGACGGCAAGACTTGTACAGCAGACCCTTCTCCATCTCTCACCATAGTTTGCCAGTGCCCAGTCAGTGACATGTAATGACCCTGTCTATGCTTACTGGTCCAAGTATCTGTGTTGAAATGCACCCTGTCGCACACAGATTTTCTCAAGGAAGTGGTGATGTTGTGTGCGACATGCCGGTGTAGCGCGGGCATGCTTTTCTTGGAGAAGCAGTGGTGATTGGGCATCTGGTACTGGGGCACAGCGACAGACATAAGGTCTGTAAAATCCTGTGTGTCCACTACGCGTAAAGGCAGCATTTCGGTAGCCAACAGCTTACAGAGGGATAGAGTCAACCACTTAGCTTTGTCATGGGTCGCAGTAAGTGGCCTTTTATTTGACCACATCTGAGGGACAGAGATCTGGCTGCTGTCTGTAGACGGTGTTGAGTAGGGTGTCCCTGGAAAAATGCAGGTTTGTGAGAAAAGTGCAGGCGGAGACATGATGTTGGCTTCATCTTGCCTTCAGATCTGTTCATCTTGTATCATTTTTAAAAAACACAGCAAGCAAGGGTTACTCCAAGCGGAGTCTCCCTTTTTTTCCAAAAATTGGGCCCCACACAGACACCTTATCAGTGGCAGCACTTGTGCCCTAGTTGCAAACAGGATGTTTTGATTTGCATCAAGCACATTCCAAATCCACAAGCATTTACTCTCCCCAGGATGACACAGGGGTAGTAAATTCCTTCTGGATCCATGACTTGTTCATTTTGATGAACGTCAGTCTGTCCACATTGTCACTGGACAGACGCGTGCGCTTATCTGTCAGCACACACCCAGCAGCACTGAAGACACGTTCAGAGACAACGCTGGCAGCTGGACACGACAAAATCTTCGAGGCGTAACTGGAGAGCTCTTGACATTTTTCTAGATTTGAAGCACAAAAGGAGCAAGGCTCCATTTGCAAAGTCATTGCATCGATGTTCATTTGGAGATACTCCTGTATCATCCTCTCCATCCGTTGACTATGTGTCAGACTTGTTGTCTCTGGTGGCCTTGCAAAGGAGGGTCTAAAAAAATTATGAAAAGATTCCATAAAATTGCTGTTACCAGCACCAGATACGGTCCTACTGGTACGGGTAGACTGTTGAAGATGACGAGGCCGTCCCATGTTTGTCAAGTTACAACTGGGAGAATCACTCCCTTCACCTGCACGGTTGTTTGGTGGAAAAGCCGAGCTAAGATCGAGTAACAGCTTCTGCTGATACTCCTGCATACGTGCGTCCCTTTCTATGGCTGGAATTATGTCACAAAATTTGGACTTGTACCGGGGATCTAATAGTGTGGCAAGCCAGTAGTCATCATCACTTCTAATTTTGACAATACGAGGGTCATGTTGGAGGTAGTGCAACAAGAAGGCACTCATGTGTCTTGCGCAGCCATGCGCACCAAGTCCACGCTGTGTTTGTGGCATAGAGGTGCTAACCGTTCTTTCTTCCTCTGACATCTCCCCCCAACCTCTTTCAACTGAAATTTGACCAAGGTCCCCCTCATCTGCTGAGTCTTCCATGTCCATGGACAGTTCGTCCTCCATATCTTCATGTCCTCCTGCACCTTCCTCAACATCTCACCTGCTACCATGCGCCCTTGTTGATCCCTGTCCCCCATGGTCCCATGCCTGCCGCGTTGGTGATGATGAACGTCTGGACCTTGGTGATGTTGTTGTGTCTTGCGCATATGAATCCTCCTGTAGTTCCTCCCCTTCCTGTTGTCCCACCCCCTGACTACGAATAGTGTTTAGCATGTGCTCCAGCATGTAAATGACTGTAATCGTCATGCTGATAATGGCATTGTCAGCGCTAAACATATTCGTCGCCATGTCGAAACTGTGCAGAAGGGTGCATAGGTCCTTGATCTGAGATCACTCCATCAGGGTGATCTGCCCCACTTCTGCATCTCGTTGGCCCAGGCTATACATCATGACGTATTGCACCAGGGCTCGCCGGTGCTGCCACAGTCGCTGTAACATGTGGAGAGTTGAATTCCAGCGTGTCGCCACATCGCATTTCAGGCGATGAACCGGCAGGCCGAAAGACTTCTGGAGCGATGCAAGTCGCTCAGGTGCGGCGGTTGAACGGCGGAAGTGAGCACTGCAGACAGTTTCCGTGCCCTGGTCAGAAGGCCATCTAGGCCGGGATAGTGTGTTAAAAATTGCTGGACAACAAGGTTAAACACGTGAGCCATACAAGGCACGTGTGTCACCTTGCCCAGGCGAAGGGCCGCACCCAGGTTTGCAGCATTGTCGCACACGGCCTTACCAGGCTGCAGGTTGAGTGGAGACAACCATTTATCAAAATCAGTCTCCAGAGCTGCCCACAACTCAGTCGCTGTGTGACTCCTATTTCAAAGACATGTCAAGCTAAAGACCGCCTGATGCCGTTGCGCTCTGCTACCAGCATAGTAATGAGGGGTGCGTGATTCCTTCTGCGCAGTGAGAACGCTGGTGGCCTGACCAGGCAGGCTTGGGGCGGAGGTGGAGGACCCAGATGAGGTGGAGGATGCAGAAGCAGTGGCGGAACTTGGACAGACAGAGGATTGACACACAAGTCGTGGGGACGGCAAGACTTGTGCAGCAGACCCTTCACCATCTATCACCATAGTTACCCAGTGGCCAGTCAGCGACATGTAACGTCCCTGTCCATGCTTACTGGTCCAAGTATCGGTGGTGAAATGCACCCGTTCACACACAGAGTTTCTCAAGGAAGCGGTGATGTTGTGTGCGACATGCTGGTGTAGCGCGGGCACACCTTTCTTAGAGAAGTAGTGGCGACTAGGCATCTGGTACTGGGGCACAGCGACAGACATAAGGTCTCTAAAATCCTGTGTGTCCACTAGGCGGAAAGGCAGCATTTCTGTAGTCAACAGCTTACAGAGGGATAGAGTCAACCTCTTCGCTTTGTCATGGGTCGCAGGAAGTGGCCTTTTATTTGACCACATCTGAGGGACAGAGATCTGGCTGCTGTGTGTAGACGGTGTTGAGTCGGGTGTCCCTGGAAAAATGCAGCTTTGTGAGGAAAGTGCAGGCGGAGACATGATGTTGCCTTCATCCAAAGTTGGTGCTATCGATGTCTGAGAGAGCTGTACACACTCACTTGTTTCCCCTTCCAAACCAACTGACGACCTACCAAGCAAACTGCCTGTTGCGGTTACAGTGGTGGAAGTTGTGGGTGGAAAAACAGGTGTGACAGCTGTCCCCACAGTCCTAGAAGATGACGAGCGCGCGGATGCACTGGAAGGGGCAGGCGGTGGATGGTTCGCTCCGCTAGGCCGCATTGCAGCACGGTGAGCTTCCCATCGGGCCATATGATATTTATTCATGTGACGATTCATGGAAGAAGTTGTCAAACTGCTGAGGTTTTGACCTCTACTAAGAGAACCATGACAAATTTTACAGATCACATAATTTGGGCGATCTTTTTCTATGTCAAAAAAGGACCTGGCTAGGCAAGGCTTAGAGGCCATGCGACCTGTTGATCCACCCCGAATAATGCTCAGAGGCAGAGTGGTGGCTGAGGATGCAGTTGTAGACGTGCTACCAGTGCTCCGACTGTGTCCAGGAAGGCGCCAGGTTACTTCGACGTCGGTTGCATCCTCCTCCACCGCCTCTGTTGACCTCCTCGAGTGTCTGACTGTGGGTTGACAGTAGGTGTGATCTAGAACTTAATCATCAATTGTTGTGTTTGCACTCCCCTACCCCTCAGACCGAGTTTCTTCTTGCCCTGACCGAATATTTAAGTTGTCATCCCAATCGGGTATCTGCGTCTCATCTTCATCAGTATGTTCCTCATTGCCTATAACCACAGTTGTTGGAAAGGCAGCATTTTGGTAGCCAACAGTTTGCATATGATGAAAGTCAACCTCCAAGCCATTTCATGCCCTTCTAAAAGCATGTAAAACACAGCGAGGGGACTCCAACCACAGTCTCCCTCGTTGCCACTAACTGGGCCACACACACCCCACTTGACTGGCATCGGTTGAGCCCCCTTTTGAAAAAGAAAAAGATGCTTTGCATGAAGCACTCTCAAAAATACGCGTGCCTTTCCCGTCCCCTGGCTGACCCAGGGGAAGAAAAGTCCTCTGAGAGCCATGACTTGTTCATCTTGGTTCTTTTAGAGACACAGCGAGGGGACTCCAACCACAGTCTCCCTCGTTGCCACTAACTGGGCCACACACACCCCACTTGACTGGCATCGGTTGACCCCCCCTTTTGACAAAGAAAAAGATGCTTTGCATGAAGCACTCTCAAAAATACGCGTGCCTTTCCCGTCCCCTGGCTGACCCAGGGGAAGAAAAGTCCTCTGAGAGCCATGACTTGTTCATCTTGGTTCTTTTAGAGACACAGCGAGGGGACTCCAACCACAGTCTCCCTGGTTGCCACTCACTGGGCCACACACACCCCACTTGACTGGCATCGGTTGAGCCCCCTTTTGAAAAAGAAAAAGATGCTTTGCATGAAGCACTCTCAAAAATACGCGTGCCTTTCCCGTCCCCTGGCTGACCCAGGGGAAGAAAAGTCCTCTGAGAGCCATGACTTGTTCATCTTGGTTCTTTTAGAGACACAGCGAGGGGACTCCAACCACAGTCTCCCTCGTTGACACTAACTGGGCCACACACACCCCACTTGACTGGCATCGGTTGACCCCCCCTTTTGACAAAGAAAAAGATGCTTTGCATGAAGCACTCTCAAAAATACGCGTGCCTTTCCCGTCCCCTGGCTGACCCAGGGGAAGAAAAGTCCTCTGAGAGCCATGACTTGTTCATCTTGGTTCTTTTAGAGACACAGCGAGGGGACTCCAACCACAGTCTCCCTCGTTGCCACTAACTGGGCCACACACACCCCACTTGACTGGCATCGGTTGACCCCCCCCTTTTGACAAAGAAAAAGATGCTTTGCATGAAGCACTCTCAAAAATACGCGTGCCTTTCCCGTCCCCTGGCTGACCCAGGGGAAGAAAAGTCCTCTGAGAGCCATGACTTGTTCATCTTGGTTCTTTTAGAGACACAGCGAGGGGACTCCAACCACAGTCTCCCTCGTTGCCACTAACTGGGCCACACACACCCCACTTGACTGGCATCGGTTGACCCCCCCTTTTGACAAAGAAAAAGATGCTTTGCATGAAGCACTCTCAAAAATACGCGTGCCTTTCCCGTCCCCTGGCTGACCCAGGGGAAGAAAAGTCCTCTGAGAGCCATGACTTGTTCATCTTGGTTCTTTTAGAGACACAGCGAGGGGACTCCAACCACAGTCTCCCTCGTTGCCACTAACTGGGCCACACACACCCCACTTGACTGGCATCGGTTGAGCCCCCTTTTGAAAAAGAAAAAGATGCTTTGCATGAAGCACTCTCAAAAATACGCGTGCCTTTCCCGTCCCCTGGCTGACCCAGGGGAAGAAAAGTCCTCTGAGAGCCATGACTTGTTCATCTTGGTTCTTTTAGAGACACAGCGAGGGGACTCCAACCACAGTCTCCCTCGTTGCCACTAACTGGGCCACACACACCCCACTTGACTGGCATCGGTTGACCCCCCCTTTTGACAAAGAAAAAGATGCTTTGCATGAAGCACTCTCAAAAATACGCGTGCCTTTCCCGTCCCCTGGCTGACCCAGGGGAAGAAAAGTCCTCTGAGAGCCATGACTTGTTCATCTTGGTTCTTTTAGAGACACAGCGAGGGGACTCCAACCACAGTCTCCCTCGTTGCCACTAACTGGGCCACACACACCCCACTTGACTGGCATCGTTGACCCCCCCTTTTGACAAAGAAAAAGATGCTTTTCATGAAGCACTCTCAAAAATACGCGTGCCTTTCCCGTCCCCTGGCTGACCCAGGGGAAGAAAAGTCCTCTGAGAGCCATGACTTGTTCATCTTGGTTCTTTTAGAGACACAGCGAGGGGACTCCAACCACAGTCTCCCTCGTTGCCACTAACTGGGCCACACACACCCCACTTGACTGGCATCGGTTGAGCCCCCTTTTGAAAAAGAAAAAGATGCTTTGCATGAAGCACTCTCAAAAATACGCGTGCCTTTCCCGTCCCCTGGCTGACCCAGGGGAAGAAAAGTCCTCTGAGAGCCATGACTTGTTCATCTTGGTTCTTTTAGAGACACAGCGAGGGGGACTCCAACCACAGTCTCCCTCGTTGCCACTAACTGGGCCACACACACCCCACTTGACTGGCATCGGTTGAGCCCCCTTTTGAAAAAGAAAAAGATGCTTTGCATGAAGCACTCTCAAAAATACGCGTGCCTTTCCCGTCCCCTGGCTGACCCAGGGGAAGAAAAGTCCTCTGAGAGCCATGACTTGTTCATCTTGGTTCTTTTAGAGACACAGCGAGGGGACTCCAACCACAGTCTCCCTCGTTGCCACTAACTGGGCCACACACACCCCACTTGACTGGCATCGGTTGAGCCCCCCTTTTGACAAAGAAAAAGATGCTTTGCATGAAGCACTCTCAAAAATACGCGTGCCTTTCGCCTCCCCTGGCTGACCCAGGGGAAGAAAAGTCCTCTGAGAGCCAGGTCCACATTGTCAGTGGACAGACACGTGTGCTTATCTGCCAGCAGACCCCCAGCAGCACTGAAGACAGGTTCCGAGAGAACGCTGGCTGCAGGACACGACAAGATCCTGAAGGGGTACGTGGCGAGCTCAGGCAATTTATCCAGATTGGAAGCCTAAAATGAGCAGGGCTCAAGTTGCACAATAATGGAATCGATGTTTCTTTGCATATACTCATATATCTGTGTGTCTCCCTCTTTTTCCTTGTCCAGCTGTTTTGTTTTCACATGAGTATATGTCCTTGTCACTTTCCCATGTGTTTGTGTTATGTTGTGAGTTGTTTGTCACCTTTTGGACACCTTTCAGGGTGTTTTCTAGGTGTTTTACTGTGTTTGTGATTGCCTG
>NC_134356.1:598659369-598705706 GCF_048569485.1 Anomaloglossus baeobatrachus
GCATGTTGCCATTTGTTGTGACCACAAAGATGCAGCATTTGTGCGTTTTTGGCCGCAAAAAATGCACCTGCGGTAAAAACGCTGTGTTTTTGTTCCTGCGCTTTTTTAATGCATGGTCTATGGTAAAAACTAACAAAAACACAAGAATTAATTAACCTTTTTTTGGTTTGGTTTTTTTTTTTTTAAAGACGTCAAAGACGCAGCTAAAAAAAAAAAAAAAAAAAAAGGATTGTGCTCACAGCAAAAATGAAAAGTCAGACTATGCTGGGGACGCAAAGTCATGCAGTTTTGAGCCCAAAACGGCACCCGAAAAAAACGCACAAAAACGTGGTAAAAAACGCACCGTGTGCACATAGCCTAAAGAGGCACCTACAGTTACAGTATAGGCCATTAGCAGTTCTGTTGAACCATATTATAGAGATGGCGGGACCTCGAAGAATACGCAATTAATTTACGTCACTATAACAGTATCCGAAATTTTACATAGGACTGCAGGTATATTGTATTATCATACTGAGTTATCATAGTGAACAATGCAGAGAAATGACGAACACAGCAAGAACTAAATACAAAACACCAGGTCCAGACGAATAATTGGGTCGTGTCCAGATAAATTCAACAGCGCCAAACATTCCCTCCAGAGCCGTCCAATGTCATTATAAAGGGAGGACAATAAAAATGAGACCACGGCTCAAATAGGCTTATAGTCTGAACAGAAACAAAATCCGAGTGCAGAGACGGCATCATCCAGAGGAGGTGGGGGAGGTCGGAAATTATAGGCTCGGCCGAACTGCCTAGTTAGACCTTTTATTCTCCGTATGTCAGAATTGGAGACATCTTTTTTTTTTCCCTTTCTTCTATAGTGTAGATTATTGTGCAGTGAAAATGAACACTAAAAATAAAAAGGAGGATAAGCCCCGAGGGCAGGAACAGACGGATTTTCCAAACATTACAACATTATTTCTGCAAGCCCAAGAGCTTCAGTTTTTGGCTGTTCCTGGATTGGACAGAAGCCTGCGCTGCACTACATGTAGGGCTCAGATAACAGTGTCCTTCTGTCCCAGGAGGACGCTGTAATATTGCAAATTGAACCCATTATCTAGGGCTTATAGTGCGCTCTTTGCTAATTTCCATATACAAAAGAGAAACTGCTGCAGAGCTGCTTATAATATATTATATATATATATATATATATATATATATATATATATATATATATATATATATATATATATATATATATATATAGATATATATACACATACACATACACATACACATACATACATACATACACATACATACATACACATACATAGTGCCTACAAGTAGTATTCAACCCCCTGCAGATTTAGCAGGTTTACACATTCGGAATTAACTTGGCATTGTGACATTTGGACTGTAGATCAGCCTGGAAGTGTGAAATGCACTGCAGCAAAAAAGAATGTTATTTCTTTTATTTATTTTTTTTTAAATTGTGAAAAGTTTATTTAGAGGGTCATTTATTATTCAACCCCTCAAACCACCAGAATTCTGTTTGGTTCCCCTAAAGTATTAAGAAGTAATTCAGGCACAAAGAACAATGAGCTTCACATGTTTGGATTAATTATCTCTTTTTCTGACTAATTAAGACCCTCCCCAAACTTGTGAACAGCACTCATACTTGGTCAACATGGGAAAGACAAAGGAGCATTCCAAGGCCATCAGAGACAAGATCGTGGAGGGTCACAAGGCTGGCAAAGGGTACAAAACCCTTTCCAAGGAGTTGGGCCTACCTGTCTCCACTGTTGGGAGCATCATCCGGAAGTGGAAGGCTTATGGAACTACTGTTAGTCTTCCACGGCTTGGACAGCCTTTGAAAGTTTCCACCCGTGCCGAGGCCAGGCTTGTCCGAAGAGTCAAGGCTAACCCAAGGACAACAAGGAAGGAGCTCCGGGAAGATCTCATGGCAGTGGGGACATTGGTTTCAGTCAATACTATAAGTAACGTACTCCACCGCAATGGTCTCCGTTCCAGACGAGCCCGTAAGGTACCTTTACTTTCAAAGCGTCATGTCAAGACTCGTCTACAGTTTGCTCATGATCACTTGGAGGACTGAGACTGACTGGTTCAAGGTTCTCTGGTCTGATGAGACCAAGATCGAGATCTTTGGTGCCAACCACACACGTGACGTTTGGAGACTGGATGTCACTGAATACGACCCCAAGAATACCATCCCTACAGTCAAGCATGGTGGTGGCAGCATCATGCTGTGGGGCTGTTTCTCAGCCAAGGGGCTTAGCCATCTGGTCCGCATCCATGGGAAGATGGATAGCACGGCCTACCTGGAGATTTTGGCTAAGAACCTCCGCTCCTCCATCAAGGATCTTAAGATGGGTCGTCATTTCATCTTCCAACAAGACAACGACCCAAAGCACACAGCCAAGAAAACCAAGGCCTGGTTCAAGAGGGAAAAAAATCAAGGTGTTGCAGTGGCCTAGTCAGTCTCCTGACATTAACCCAATTGAAAACTTGTGGAAGGAGCTCAAGATTAATGTCCACATGAGACACCCAAAGAACCTAGATAACTTGGAGAAGATCTGCATGGAGGAGTGGGCCAAGATAACTCCAGAGACCTGTGCCGGCCTGATCAGGTCTTATAAAAGACGATTATTAGCTGTAATTGCAAACAAGGGTTATTCCACAAAATATTAAACCTAGGGGTTGAATAATAATTGACCCACACTTTTATGTTGAAAATTTATTCAAATTTAACTGAGCAACATAACTTGTTGGTTTGCAAGATTTATTAATCTGTTAATAAATCCTGCTCTTGTTTGAAGTTTGCATCTTATCAAACCTGCTAAATCTGCAGGGGGTTGAATACTACTTGTAGGCACTAATCTCTCATATATTATATTATATATATATATATATATATATATATATATATATATATATATATATATATATATATATATATTTATTTATTTCATCTTCTGACATCTCCTGTATATTCGTGTGATATCGACATATCGACCTAGGGAATCTTCCATTAAGAGAGGGCAGTTTCCTACTAGATGTCCTATGGAATATGTAGTTCTACCATTTTATAACCAAGCGGCCAAGTGCCGGCTTACAATCCAGATATCCACATTCCCATGGTCCATCCTTGTGGACCGAGCAGAGGAACAAGGACTTACCAGATCATGCCCTCAAACAGGTTGTGAATTATTAAGTGAGACTGTGTGACGACGATCAGGAGAGTGACGTGGGTCCAGCCAAACTAGAAAAACAAGCAAAAAAAATAAATGTTGATTTAAGAAATGGAAGCACAGATACATGGTAATCAAGATTGACCCAGAAATTAACTGGTCACCAGGTTTTTCCCTTATGAGCTGCAGCCACCATCAGTGAGCTCTTATATACATTATTCCAGAATATTGTATATAAGAGCCCAGGCCGCTCTATATAACAAACACCTTTACAATACTCACATAGGGGGCGGTCTGGTTCAATGAGTGTCGCTGCTCTTCGGTCCGACATCTTCTCTCTGAGGCGGTCACCATTCTCCGTCCCAGTCCACTGTGGATGACTTGTTCTGTGTCATCCACACAAGTCGGCATTATGGTCTTCCGCAGACACACTTTGATCTGCGATGTTGAGGGCAGATCAATGTATTGTGATGCGCAGGCGTGAGGAAAGGTTGAAGAGAGCCCGCGCATGCGCACTACAATACTTTGATCTGTCCTGAGCAGGGCAGAACAAAGTGCGCCAGGGCAGGACCTCAATGCCGTCGAGTGTGGATGACGTAGGACGCGTCGAGCACACGGGCCTCAGAAGGAGGACTAATCTTGTCACAGAGAAGAGGCGCCGCGCCGTAGAGCAGCGACACCCATCGGACCGGAACGTCCCCAAGGTGAGTTATAAAAAAGTTTTTTACGTTCTACACAGCGGCCTGGGCTCTTATATACAGTATTATAGAATACTGTATATAAGGGCTCAGTGGTTGTGGCTGCAGCTTATAGTCGCAAAATTGAGAGACAGGTTCCCTTTAAGCATATTTTTAAAATGTGCCATAACTACCTCAAGGGGAATTCAACTACTGAGCCCCCGACAGTCCTCTGAATAAAGGGGCCTGCAGTGCTAGTTACATGCAGGCACCACAGATGTTTTTTGCATAGCAGAAAAAGTAAAAATTGAAAAATTATG
This sequence comes from Anomaloglossus baeobatrachus, assembly GCF_048569485.1. NCBI lineage: Eukaryota > Metazoa > Chordata > Amphibia > Anura > Aromobatidae > Anomaloglossus > Anomaloglossus baeobatrachus. The sequence continues at coordinate 598,663,561 of NC_134356.1, forward strand.
GCATAGTCTAAGAACATAAAGTAGGTGTCCATCATCTGCTGGATTCCCAAAACATGCCGCTTTGTCACCGAGGAGCACACATGGCCGCCGCACTGTTCAGGAAGAGAATCTCTTCCCTCAGAAAGCAAGGGTCCCACACCTATAAGACATTTATGAAGCATCCTGTGGATATGTTGTAAATGGCACATATGGCAATGTTTTATAGAAGCAGTAATTTTAGGATTAGTATTAAAGCAGATGTAATAAGTTGGCATCGACAAGGAGTCAGTAAGTCGTCACACGTTTCGCAACTGAGGCCAGTGTAATATTACACAGGTGCCTTTTAAATAAGGGGGTGAAGCAATGATTCATAGCTGTATTGAGTCACATTGATGGCTGGCCTCTACATCTTACAAACTTAAGGCTTTGGGTGCATTTGAGACACGGTGTGGCACAATATGGTACAGAAGCCACCCAAACATGGTGATTGGTTCGGTCTGTAAATGACAAATATATTAGACAACCATGACGCACACTGACAGGCCGGATATGATCGTTGTCTTCCGAAATAGGCCTCATTTAGGGTACGTGCCCATGGTCAGCATTTTGAACGCTCCGTGATTTCACTGCATCCAAAACACTGCATTGTATGAACAAGCACAGTGGATGGGACTTTTAGAAATCTCATGCCCACTGTGCGTGTACAGCCCGCAGGGAAAACGGACCCGTGGTGCAGCTTTCTGAGCCGTAGCATGTCAATTCTTTGCTGCAGAGTCACAAGCGTTCTCCACGGAGAACCTAAGAGAGACCGCAGCACCCCGAACCTTGATCGTGGGCACGGGCAGCTGCGATCTCCTGCATTCTACTGCAGAGGAGACTGGCGGCCCCACAGGTCAGCACCCACCGGATCCGGATTGTGGGCATGTAGCCTTACACATCGGGTTCTATACTGTCGACATCTCTTTTTAGACATCCGTATTAAGTTGTAGGCTGACGTTCGGGGGGGGGGGGGGGGGGGAGAAGAAAAAGTATTATTTATTTATTTAATATATATATATATATATATATATATATATATAATTTTAATTAAAAATAAAAGTTTGTCTGAGTTTGGTTTATATAAAAAATAAATAATTTTTGAGGACACAGTTGCCATTCGTATGCTTTCTTCTTGTTCACTGACTGGTTGCTGGCAAAACCATAGGAAGCTGCCATATTTTTATTATTCATTTTTTTAAAAAATTTTTATTTATTTTTTTTTTTTTTTTTAAACAACGGATCATAGGATAAAAACTCGCAGATGTACCAAAAAATGGATGAAATGTGGATCCAGCACAACGACGAAAACCAGACTGTTTTGGGGGATGAGAAAGAAAACCCTGATATGTGAATATATATTCAGATTTTTTATGGGTGGTTATAGTAATTGCTTTTTTAACATTTCCCTCCTTTTTTATATACTATAATAGACAGATCTACTCGTACGTGCTCTGCATCCTCCTGTACACTGCGGTTAGTATTGATTACATTGTACTAGTTGTTAAGCAGCGGTTTCTCTAATCTCCATCATTAGCGGGCTTTGTCACATTTCCGCTCTTAATCTTAAATGACTTCTGATCATTGTGCAGAAAGGGGGTATCGCGCCACCATTCTCTAAGGACCAATATAAATAGAACGTATTACACAGTCCTCCCATCGTCTTCTGCTCAGGTTTCTGCTATGTACCTGGATCATTACAGTTCTACAAAGCCATTATAAATGTAGATTAGTTACCATGTAGAATTGCAGGCGGTAATGCTTCTTCACCAGGCTCAGCACAAACATACAGAAGCCTGGAGACAGAAGAATACAGACATTGATTGAATTTACATAAGTTGTGAACAAGAAAGCGTCGGTGGGTGAGGAGGAGTCACAGAGAGTTTATCCACACAGATATTACGCATTTAATCAAAAGTGACTAATTAGCTTTTGTGGCTACGGTTAGAAGTTACAGAGTTGATGGACATCGTGGTATCGGCCCACCAGTGTCCATTGCATTGAAAAGGGAATCTGTCTGCGGGGTTTTACACGCTGAACTATGTATAACCACATGTAGATTTTTGAAAAACAATTCCACCAATACCTTTACATTGTCTGTCTGTTCCGGTTAGCCCGCCGAGGAACCTAGACCCTAGAACATACAAGGGCTCAGACCATTTAGTACACCACACTACCCCCATCTGGGCTAATCCTATGAAACTGGCACTCACTTGGAGTACATCAGGGGAAACATCTGAGCGGGCACCCTCATCCATGACTAGGCTGTTCAGGAATTCTGTACACCGCCTACCATGAGGGAATACTACCTTCCCCTCCCCGCAGGTTTTTATTACCTTATCCTGGGTGCCTCCAGGTCCTGGTCCTGCTTCCTGTGTTCCATGCTGGATCCCATGCCACCCTCCGAGAAGTCACCCTAACCCGGAGCCGAAAGTGCGACTGATCTTGTGTGCATGCATGGCAGTGCGTCCCAGCCTGGAACGCAAGACCAGAAGTGCCCCTGGCTCGCATGCAGAACGCGGAGAGCCCTCTGGAGAGGGAAGCGGCTGGCGCCGGGAGCTCCAGTTCCACCGGCGAGTCTAAGGGACCTCTCCTCGAGAGGTGTCCGCCAGGGGCTACTTGTCAGGCTGGAAGGAGAGAGCGAGGCTCCTCCAATCCACCTGGAGGTATGATCCTCTTGTGTCCATCCTGTACAGGGACAGGAAAAACACTGAGGATGTTGGGGTAGAAGGGACTTTTAACCTCTTGTGTTTTCCTGACCCTGTAGAGGCCAAAGGAGCAACTCCTGTGGTGCTGTCCTTTAGCGACCTGGAAATAAACATGTCAATTAATATGCAAATTAGGATGAAGAGCTAAGGTAGATCTGAAGCCTCTATCACTCCGGCTCTATGCCCCGCCCAGTGCCGCCTCCTACTGCTTGGCTGACAGATCCGTCGCCAATAAAAGTTGTTAGTCAAGTAGAAGGAGGTGGCACTGGGCGGAGAATAGAGCCGGAGTGACAGAGGCGTCAAATCTACCATAGCCATATACAGATCAATAAAAACGCAGACTTCTCAGTGCTGTAGGAACAGACTGGCCATGTAGAGGTGTTGCTGGACTTGTCTTTGAAAGAGCTACATGAACATATAAATTGTTTGGGGTGTGAAATCCTGATGACAAATTCCCTTACAGAAAAAACAAAAAACGCTGCACTTTTATAAATAGTTAAATAAATGGCATACTGACACATACCAGCCAAACAAAGGCCAAATGAACATACTTTGGCCTCCATCTAATAAATTGGGGTCCATGGAAACATTAAATATTCTTTTAGACAAAGTGCCTAGGCGTAGTGTCCAAGTAATCTGAAGAAGGTAAAATGTAATGCATTGGAAAAATAATTTAGAGAAATATTTTCCTTTATTAATGACAAGGTATAAGAAAGCCTTAAAGTGTTTGTACCAAGTATATCAGTATATCCCCAGTGATAGGACAAGGAACTAATTGATCTCTAGGGATCCGGACCACTGCAATCAAGGGAATAATAAGGCAGAGCCAAGTAGCAATGATGTGGTGACTGACCATCCATGGGACTGCCAGAGACAGCAACATGCAATAATCGATATCTGGCAATTAGCGAAGAAACATATGAAGAATTGAAGTCTAGTAATAGCAAAAGAAGGGAATTTTGTTTACTTACCGTAAATTCCTTTTCTTCTAGTTCCTATTGGGAGACCCAGACAATTGGGTGTATAGCTTCTGCCTCCGGAGGCCACACAAAGTATTACACTTTAAAAAGTGTAACCCCTCCCCTCTGCCTATACACCCTCCCGTGGATCACGGGCTCCTCAGTTTTGGTGCAAAAGCAGGAAGGAGAGAACTTATAAATTGGTCTAGGGTAAATTCAATCCGAAGGATGTTCGGAGAACTGAACCATGAACCAAAAGAACAATTCAACATGAACAACATGTGTGCACAAAAGAACAACCAGCCCGAAGGGAACAGGGGCGGGTGCTGGGTCTCCCAATAGGAGCTAGAAGAAAAGGAATTTATGGTAAGTAAACAAAATTCCCTTCTTTGTCGCTCCATTGGGAGACCCAGACAATTGGGACGTCCAAAAGCAGTCCCTGGGTGGGTAAAAGAATACCTCAATAAGAGCCGAAACGGCCCTCCTCCTACAGGTGGGCAACCGCCGCCTGAAGGACTCGCCTACCTAGACTGGCGTCTGCCGAAGCATAGGTATGCACTTGATAGTGTTTCGTGAAAGTGTGCAGACTAGACCACGTCGCTGCCTGACACACCTGCTGAGCCGTAGCCCGGTGCCGCAATGCCCAGGACGCACCCACGGCTCTGGTAGAATGGGCTTTCAGCCCTGAAGGAAGCGGAAGCCCAGAAGAACGGTAGGCTTCGAGAATCGGTTCCTTGATCCACCGAGCCAAGGTTCACTTGGAAGCCTGCGAACCCTTACGCTGGCCAGCGACAAGGACAAAGAGCGCATCTGAACGACGCAGGGGCGCCGTGCAAGACACGTAGAGCCGGAGTGATCTCACCAGATCCAAAGAGTGCAAATCCTTTTCACATTGGTGAATTGGATTAGGGCAAAATGAAGGTAAGGAGATATCCTGATTGAGATGAAAAGTAGATACCACCTTAGGGAGAAATTCCAGAACCGGACGCAGAACCACCTTATCCTGGTGAAACACCAGGAAGGGGGCTTTGCATGATAGCGCTGCAAGCTCAGACACTCTCCGGAGTGATGTAATTGCCACTAGAAAGGCCACCTTTTGCGAAAGACGTGATAAAGTGACATCCCGCAGCGGCTCGAAAGGTGGTTTCTGAAGAGCCGTTAGCACCCTGTTAAGATCCCAGGGTTCCAGCGGATGCTTGTAAGGTGGGACTATGTGGCAAACTCCCTGCAGGAACGTGCGGAAGCCTGGCTAGACGCTTTTGAAAAAATACGGAGAGCGCAGATACTTGGCCCTTGAGAGAGCCGAGTGACAAACCCTTATCCATTCCGGATTGGAGGAATGAAAGAAAAGTGGGTAAGGCAAACGGCCATGGAGAGAAACCGTTATCAGAGCACCAGGATAAGAAGATTTGCCAAGACCTGTAATAGATCTTGGCGGACGTTGGCTTCCTGGCCTGTCTCATGGTGGCAATGACATCCTGAGATAACCCTGAAGACGCTAGGAGCCAGGACTCAATGGCCACACAGTCAGGTTGAGGGCCACAGAATTCAGATGGAAAAATGGCCCTTGTGACAGCAAGTCTGGGCGGTCTGGAAGCGCCCATGGCTGACCCACCGTGAGATGCCACAGATCCGGGTACCACGACCGCCTCGGCCAGTCTGGAGCGACGAGAATGGCGCGACGGCAGTCGGACCTGATCTTGCGTAACACTCTGGGCAGCATCGCCAGAGGAGGAAACACATAAGGCAGTCGGAACTGCGACCAGTCCTGAACTAACGCGTCCGCCGCCAAAGCTCTGTGATCCTGAGACCGTGCCATGAATGCCGGGACTTTGTTGTTGTGCCGTGACGCCATGAGATCGACGTCCGGCGTTCCCCAGCGGCGACAGATCTCTCGAAACACTTCTGGGTGCAGAGACCATTCCCCCGCATCCATGCCCTGACGACTGAGAAAATCTGCTTCCCAGTTTTCTACGCCCGGGATGTGAACTGCGGAGATGGTGGAGGCTGTGGCTTCCACCCACTGCAGAATCCGCCGGACTTCCTGGAAGGCTTGACGACTGCGAGTGCCGCCTTGGTGGTTGATGTATGCGACGGCAGTGGCGTTGTCCGACTGGATACGGATCTGCCTGCCCTCCAGCCACCGCTGAAAAGCCAATAGGGCTAGATACACTGCCCTTATTTCCAGAACATTGATCTGAAGGGAAGACTATCGGAGTCCAGGTTCCCTGAGCCCTGTGGTGGAGAAAAACCGCTCCCCACCCTGACAGGCTCGCGTCCGTGGTGACCACAGCCCAGGTTGGGGGTAGGAAGGATTTTCCCTGCGATAGAGAATTGGGAAGGAGCCACCACTGAAGTGACGTCTTGGTTGCAAGGGAAAGAGAGACGTTCCTGTCGAGGGAAGCCGACCTCCTGTCCCATTTGCGGAGAATGTCCCAGTGGAGCTGCCGTAGATGGAATTGCGCGAACGGCACTGCCTCCATCGCTGCCACCATCTTCCCCAGGAAGTGCATGAGGCGCCTTAAGGGGTGTGACTGACTCCGAAGAAGTGATTGCACCCCTGCCTGCAGAGAAAGCTGTTTGTCTCGCGGTAGCTTGACTACCGCTGACTGTGTATGAAACTCCATCCCGAGGTAAGTCAGTGATTGGGTCGGTGTCAACTTGGATTTTGGGAAGTTGATGATCCACCCGAACTGCTGAAGAGTCGTCAGAGCGACTGTAAGGCTGTGTTGACACGCCACCCGAGAAGGGGCCCTGACTAGGAGATCGTCTAGGTAGGGAATCACCGAGTGGCCCTGAGAGTGTAGGACCGCCACGACGGATGCCATGACTTTGGTGAAAACCCGTGGGGCTGTCGCCGGGCCGAAAGGCAATGCCACGAACTGAAGGTGTTCGTCCCTGATGGCGAAGCGCAAGAAGCGTTGATGTTCGGGTGCGATCGGCACGTGGAGATAAGCATCTTTGATGTCGATCGATGCTAGGAAGTCTCCTTGTGACATCGAGGCGATGACCGAGCGGAGAGATTCCATCCGAAACAGTCTGGTTCTCACGTGTCTGTTGAGCAGTTTGAGGTCCAGAACGAGACGGAATGATCCGTCCTTTTTTGGCACCACGAACAAGTTGGAGTAAAAGCCGCGACCACGTTCCTGAAGGGGAACGGGGGTCACAACTCCTTCTGTCTTCAGAGCGTCCACCGCCTGAAAAAGTGCGTCGGCCTGAGCGGGGGGGCGGAGAGGTTCTGAAGAAACGAGCCGCAGGACGGGAGCTGAACTCTATCCTGTAACCGTGAGACAGAATGTCTCTCACCCATCGGTCTTGAACATGTGGCCACCAGGCGTCGCCAAAGCGGGAGAGCCTGCCACCGACCGAGGATGCGGTTAGGGGATGCTGAGAGTCATGAGGAGGCCGCCTTGGAGGCAGTGCCTCCTGCGGCCTTTTGGGGGCGTGACTTGGACCGCCACGCAAAGGAGTTCCTCTGGCCTTTCTCCTGCCTGCTGGACGAAGAGGATTGGGGCTTGGCGGAGGGACGAAAGGACCGAAACCTCGATTGTATTTTCCGTTGTTGAGGTCTCTTAGGTCTGGACTGGGGTAAGGATGAGTCCTTTCCCTTGGATTCCTTAATAATCTCATCCAATCGTTCGCCAAACAAGTGTTCGCCAGCAAACGGCAAACCGGTTAAGAACCTCTTGGAGGCAGAGTCTGCCTTCCATTCGCGCAGCCACATGGCCCTGCGGACTGCCACAGAGTTAGCGGATGCCACAGCTGTACGGCTAGCCGAGTCTAGGACTGCGTTCATGGCGTAGGAAGAAAAAGCTGACGCTTGAGAAGTCAAAGACGCAGCTTGCGGAGCAGAATTACGTGTGACAGCATTAATCTCAGTCAGACAAGCCGAGATAGCTTGGAGTGCCCACACAGCTGCAAAGGCCGGGGCAAAAGACGCGCCCGTGGCCTCATAGATGGACTTCACCAGGAGCTCTATCTGCCTGTCAGTGGCATCCTTTAGCGATGAGCCATCTGCCACCGATACCACAGATCTAGCCGCCAATCTAGAGACTGGAGGATCCACCTTGGGACATTGAGCCCACCCCTTAACGACTTCAGCGGGGAAGGGGGTAACGTGTGTCAGTGAGGCGCTTAGTAAAGCGCTTGTCCGGAACCGCTCTGGGCTTCTGGACAGCGTCTCTGAAGTTAGAGTGATCGAAGAACGCACTACGTGTACGTTTGGGGAACCGAAACTGGTGTTTCTCCTGCTGAGACGCCGACTCCTCCACAGTAGGAGGCGGGGGAGAGAGATCCAACACCTGGTTGATGGACGAGATAAAATCATTCACTAATGCGTCCCCCTCAGGTGTATCAAGGTTAAGGGCGACGTCAGGGTCAGAACCCTGAGCTGCGACGTCCGCCTCGTCCTCCAGAGAGTCCTCAAGCTGGGAACCCGAGCAGCGTGAAGAAGTCGGGGAAGATTCCCAGCGAGCCCGCTTAGCCGGTCTGGGACTGTGGTCCTGGCAGGAGTCCTCCGCGTGGGACCTAGGGCCCAACCTGGGAGCGCGCTGCGGCTCGGACCGAGAGGTGCCTGGAGGTGACGATCCAACAGGGGTCGGGGCCTGTGTAAGGACCGGTCTGGACTGCAAAGCTTCTAGCAGCTTGGCAGACCATTTGTCCATAGACTGAGCCATGGATTGTGAAAGTGACTCAGAGAGTTTCTCAGCAAAAGAGGAGAACTCTGTCCCTGGCGCCTGGACAGGGGGAGCAGGGGGGTCTACATGAGCCGAGGGGTCCACTAGTGACCGAGGCTCCGGCTGAGCAAGTGAAACATGGGTCGAGCATTGCTCACAGTGAGGGTAGGTGGAACCCGCAGGTAACATAGCCCCACAAGAGGTACAGACCGCAAAAAACCCCTGTGCCTTAACAGCTTTGCTCCTTGTGGACGACATGCTGTTGTCTCCTAGGAGAATGATCACTGAGGGTATATGGGCAAAAACAGGGTATACAGCCCGACCGAACAGAAATATATATATAAATACGTATCTATTCCGGCACCCTAGGGGGGACCAGCACCGGGTGACCGGTGTGGCTTACCGACCGCTAACAAGCGGAGTGTGTGCCTCCAAATTCCCAGCTTTAGGTCCCCTGGAGCTGCAGAGCTGTTCCTGAGAATCCTCCACCGGCAGAATGCCCAAAAAATGGCTGCCGGAGATCTCAGGGGAGGAGTGGAGCCATGGGCGGCGCCAGGAAAGTGCGGGAATCTGGGGTCCCCACAGTGATTAGTGAGGGGGGAGGAAACATGCAGGATGCTCCAGCCCTCACATCCGACGTCAGGTCGGCAGTCCCGCCCTTACCCCTGACAGGCAGGCCCGGGGGGCGGGATTTTTGCGACTAGGCCGCGATGAAGCCGGGGACTAAATTTGAGACCGCGCCCGACAAGCAGGCACGGTCGGCGCGGAAGTCCGCCGGTCTTCTCAATTCAGCAGCTGCCGCAGCGTCCGGGAATAAGGTGCGCTCCTGCACATTCCCTAATGGGGACACAGAGTACCTTAGAGTTGCAGGGCCCGGTCCCTGAGGTTGAATAGACTCCGGTCCGGCAGATTCCCACAGGGGCTGCGGAGGGAGCACGGTCCCAGCAACTGGATGACCGTTCAGGATCCCACTTCTCCCAGAGCCGCTAAGGGATGGTGAAGGAGACGGCATGAGGCTCCGGCCTTTGTACCCGCAATGGGTACCTCAACCTTAACAACACCGCCGACGTAGTGGGGTGAGAAGGGAACATGCCGAGGGCCCCGTGGGGGCCCTCTTTTCTTCCAACCGACATAACTAATATGAGAATGCATGAGTGGATGTGTGCCTCCTTCCACACAAAGCATAAAACTGAGGAGCCCGTGAACCACGGGAGGGTGTATAGGCAGAGGGGAGGGGTTACACTTTTTAAAGTGTAATACTTTGTGTGGCCTCCGGAGGCAGAAGCTATACACCCAATTGTCTGGGTCTCCAAATGGAGCGACAAAGAAATTTAAAAAAATCTCTCCTCTTCATTAAAAAAGAAAAAAACAAAAAAAAAACAAAATCAAACAGTGTCTCATGTAGTCTTACAGGTTTTTAGCGATATACGCTCTTAAGCCGGGGTCACACTTGCGTGTGACTCGTGCGAGTATTGGATCGCACTGCCCCGACCAGCCGCGGCTCTCCTGACAGGAGCGAGTCAGCATCATAGAAATACATATAGCGGAGCCGCTCCTGGCAGAAGAGAAGGCGGCCGGTCCATGCAGTGCGATCAGATTCTCGCACGAGTCACACGCAAGTGTGACCCCGGCCTTAATCTTAATGTCTGGCAATACCATGGGCAATGAATGGAGTGTAGTGCGCATGCTCGACCTCTGCTCTACCCACATAGGGCTCTGCAGAGCTTCATTCTCGGGACCTGTGGGGGTCTCCGTGATCGAGAAGTTATCTTGTATCCCACTGACATGGAATAACTTACACATGCTTGGTATAATGGTTTGACACGACTACATTACTTGACCAGCCATTTTGTTTTGCATTTTTGTCTCGGTATTTGTTCATTAAATATCCACACTTTTTGTATTTTTGGAGGAACTTTTTATTCCTTTTGTTTTATACATATTTATATTTGTTACTAAAAATATGTCCACCAAGAGTCATAAAGGCCCTTGGAAGGGACATCCCTATGAACACATTTACAAGGGAAATCAACCTCTTGTCCTACCATTAGTAACAGCCAGTGTTCATCTGGGTCCCTAGTAGACATGATGTGATCACCGGGTCCAATAGAAGCATCGCAGAGGCTTTTACTCACTACATAGCAATCACTGAGCACTATGTAGATGGCAACAAGGAAGACAGAAGCAATGATAAGCCACTTCTGTCTTCTCTCTAGGGTCCTCAGCTGACACTGACCGCCGTTGACCCAACTGGCTACCAAAAGACGTTGCTTCAGACTCAGTACTTGCAATGCCTGCCATCAGCAGACAGTGGGTTGCCAAAAGAGGGCTAATGAAGATTGGTGATCTCACCAACTAGTCCAGTTCTCTGAACACCCCTTTTAGCAAAAAGGCACACATTTTTTTGTGCTATTTTGGCAAAAAGAGGAAATGACAGATCCACATTGACCGGTTCACAAGTGCAACAGTCATGGTCAGTATACAGAAGTGGCCAGTCTGGACATCACGGTCTGATCAGAACTGTCGGATGTATGTGGCCGACCTTAAATAAGGGAAATACATTCTGTATAGAATCTTCATGTGATACTTTATGTATGAGTAATTGATAAGTTCTATAAGGAAATGGGAAATAAGAAGAAAAAATAAAAACCCTCCTACCAATGAGATATAGAGCAAAGGAAATGAAGCGATGATATTTGCTGAGGATTCTTAGCGGCTCCTCTCTTTGGACCAGGGTAAAGAAGTAGTCGGTGACTGTCTCTCCATAAAAAAAGTAGTTGACGCATAACAAGAAGTACCTGTGGATGATGGAGATACAAAAAGACACTAAATACTAATAGATGTTTTTTTTTCTTAGATCAGGCAAAAAATACATTCTCAACAGGATTCTGAAAAGTGTTCTGTGTGCAGATATCAGTGTTGAGATTGTCTCTTCAGGGAGGACGTTAAACTCTGGTGCGACCTATTGGAGGTAGCAATCCTAGAAGTCAGAAGTGACCCTCCAACAAGTCTTGTCTTATGATTTATGCCAGATTTATGCCAGAACAGAACCTCAATTTGCAGACAGTGTTTTGGGGTGATTTCCCCTCGTCAGTGCAAAGTATGAGATTGGATTTGGCTGTATGAGAGGCTAGGACGTAGTCTAAAGGGGAAAGCTATTCTCCTTACGGAAACTGACACTAATCCAGCATGCCAGCGAGGAGACTTAAGCCGCAATGCTCCTCTGGGAAATATTCAAACTGTCTCTTCAGGGAGGAAGAATATGAACTGACAAGGGACAACCATTCCGTAACACAGTGTCCGCAAATTGAGGTTCTGATCTTGCATATATCTGAAGTCATATGACAAGACTCGTTGGAAGATCACTTTTGACCCCGAATAGGTGGCACCAGAGTTAGCCTTCTTCCACCCTGAAGAGACACAATTTGATTATTTCCCGGAGGAGCATTGCGGCTTAAATGTCTCCTCACTGGCATGGTGGAATGGTGTGTCAGTCTCCGCAAGAAGAATAGCTTCCCCTTTAGAATACAGATATCACTGTCACGCTTGTTATAGCGCCATCTGGTGTTCTCTGGATTCCTCTCAGAACATGGACCTACTGTAATATCCAGTGCTGGTGGTCATATATACTCAGTCTCATCAGTAGGATCCCCTTGTAGACGAGTGGTGAAGGAAAATGGATGTTGTCCAGGCCAGACAATAAGAGTAAGCGGCTTTTTGTCATTGGCAACATTAAAAGGGAACAATCTAGGAGACCCCATAACCTATATGTAACCATACTGTCTAAATGGAAATTGTTTCTGATGATCCAATAAAAAAAAAATATATATATATATATATATATATATATATATTTCTCTGGTGATCTCACCAATTGTAATAGTAAAAGGTATATTCCAGGAAAGTTATTGCCTAGATCCACTGAACTCCAGAATGGCAGTCGTGTGCCCTGTTCAGCAGATGGTTCCCAACCTCTATGGGACTGAACTATACAGAACAACACAGCTGGGAGGATAACACAGCACTATTGCCCTTTAATGGTGCACAAGTCACTTTAATAATTGTTCTAGGTGTTATCGCCCCATTTGTAGTCTTTTATATTGTGTCTATTTTCAAGAGGTGTCCAGGTTTGGCATGAAAGTCTGCAGTAACACTGTGTAACAGCAAACTTGTGAATGCTCACTGCGAGCACAGTGCATGCTGTCAGGATTCGGCAAGACTGTGTGCAAGTATTTAACTATGGCCACTTGAATTGAGCGAGGCCACACGTCTAGTCTGAATGTGGCCAGCAGTATGCATATCAGGCATTTGCAGTCACGTGACTGCTTGCTCCCAGGGTCGGCACCAGAGAATCCTGACCGTGTATGTGTGATATAAGGTTTCACAAGCCTGTACCCACAGAGTAACTGCAGACTTTCGCGCCAAAGCTGAACAACCCCTTTTTAGACTTGGTAAAATGATTTATGTGCCTTGGCTAAGGATTATATACTTTTTAAACTATGCATGTTGTTTCTATGACTATGACTCCCTTGTCTTTGTAAGTAGTAATATACTTAGCGATCTTTGCCAGTCCGTAAATTTTGTTGGAACGTTCCCTTTTATGAGAGAGCGAAAGAGAGAGAGAGAGCGAAAGAGAGAGAGAGAGAGAGAGCGAAAGAGAGAGAGAGAGAGAGCGAAAGAGAGAGAGAAAGAGAGAGAGAGAGAGAGAGAGCGCGAAAGAGAGAGAGAGAGAGCGCGAAAGAGAGAGAGAGAGAGCGCGAAAGAGAGAGAGAGAGAGAGCGAAAGAGAGAGAGAGCGAAAGAGAGAGAGAGAGAGAGCGAAAGAGAGAGAGAGAGAGAGAGCGAAAGAGAGAGAGAGAGAGAGCGAAAGAGAGAGAGAGAGAGAGCAAAAGAGAGAGAGAGAGAGAGCGAAAGAGAGAGAGAGAGAGAGAGCGAAAGAGAGAGAGAGAGAGAGCGAAAGAGAGAGAGAGAGAGAGAGCGAAAGAGAGAGAGAGAGAGAGCGAAAGAGAGAGAGAGAGAGCGAAAGAGAGAGAGAGAGAGAGAGAGCGAAAGAGAGAGAGAGAGAGAGAGAGAGCGAAAGAGAGAGAGAGAGAGCGAAAGAGAGAGAGAGAGAGCGAAAGAGAGAGAGAGAGAGCGAAAGAGAGAGAGAGAGAGCGAAAGAGAGAGAGAGAGAGAGAGCGAAAGAGAGAGAGAGAGAGAGCGAAAGAGAGAGAGAGCGAAAGAGAGAGAGAGAGAGAGAGCGCGAAAGAGAGAGAGAGAGAGCGCGAAAGAGAGAGAGAGAGAGCGCGAAAGAGAGAGAGAGCGCGAAAGAGAGAGAGAGCGCGAAAGAGAGAGAGAGCGCGAAAGAGAGAGAGAGAGCGAAAGAGAGAGAGAGCGAAAGAGAGAGAGAGCGAAAGAGAGAGAGAGCGAAAGAGAGAGAGAGCGAAAGAGAGAGAGAGCGAAAGAGAGAGAGAGCGAAAGAGAGAGAGAGCGAAAGAGAGAGAGAGCGAAAGAGAGAGAGAGCGAAAGAGAGAGAGAGCGAAAGAGAGAGAGAGCGAAAGAGAGAGAGAGCGAAAGAGAGAGAGAGCGAAAGAGAGAGAGAGCGAAAGAGAGAGAGAGCGAAAGAGAGAGAGAGCGAAAGAGAGAGAGAGCGAAAGAGAGAGAGAGCGAAAGGTAGAGAGAGCGAAAGATAGAGAGAGCGAAAGATAGAGAGAGCGAAAGATAGAGAGAGCGAAAGATAGAGAGAGCGATAGAGCTAGAGATCTATCTATCCCTCTATCTCTAGCTATAAAGATTAGGGAGATATGAAAGCGTGAAAGATGAGAGACCAAGAGAGAAGAAGAAAATACAACCCGAATTAGAAAAATGTTGTGATGCTGTATAAAAATGTAGATAAAAGAATGCAAAGATTTGGAAATCTCTTAGTTATATGTTATTCACAATAGAACACAGATCAGAAGGTGAACATTAGACATTTTTCATTTCATTTGAAAAAAATTGCCTCACTTAGAAATTGATGGCAGTAACATCTCTCAAAAAAAGAAAAAATGTTGGGAATAAGTTAACAAAAGGCTTCAAAAATAAGTGGCATTAGTGAAAAACAGCTGGAGGGTCAATTAATTAAGTCACATGACTAAAGAAACAGCATGTTAGAGAGGCAGAGTCTCTCAAAAGTAAAGATGGTCAGAGACTTAATCTGAAGAACTTCATCTAAAAATTGGAACAGAAAAATTAGACATTTTTCAATTTCATTAGAAAAAATTAACTTGTGTCAAAATTGATGGCAGCAACACATCTCAAAAAAGTTGTGACAGCGCCATGTCTCCCATCCTGTACCACCCTCTCTGATTATAACAGTCTGGTAAGTGAGGAGACCAGTTGCTGGAGGTTTTTGGGAGAGGAATGTTGTCCCATACTTCTCTGATTTTTTTTTTTTAGAATATCGCTACTGAACAGTTCTGGTTGTTTTTGCCAGACTTTTTTTGTTACCTATTGAACCAAGCCTTTTCTGTTTAGTCTGGGCTTCAGGGGTAAATTAATCACCCGAACTCTTTTGTGAAGCCATGCTGTTGTCTTGTAGAAATATGAAAGGGCTTCCCTGATATAGACCTCTTGATGGGGAAAATTGTACCAGAAAAAAACATGTTCACCTTCTGATCGGTGTTCCATGTTCTGTTGTGAAAAAAAATATGGATGAATGATACCTCCAAATCATTGGATTCTTGTTTTCTTTACATCTAACACAATGTCCCAATTTGGGGGAATTCGTGTTGTAGTTGTACAAGAGAGAGAGATATGAGAAATGGGAAAAAAAAAAAAAAAAAAAAAAGAAGATGAGGGAGATAAGACGCACCCCAAATTTATAGATAAAAAAAAATTAAAAAATAAAATAATAATAAAGTCCATCTTATAATCCAGTGTCTTACCGGAGGAAGAGGGCGGCAGCAGTAGTGAAGCAGGGTTCACAGGAGGCAGGGGCAGTGGTGGAATAGGGCGATGCTGCGGGCGAGACAGCGGGTGTCCCAGATGCTCACAGTGGGCGGCTTGAGGCAGGCAAGATCCAGAAACTGCAATTGGCTTCTATGCTGGGGGCCGCTGTGCTGCGAGCGGTGAGGTAAGGCAGAGGCCATGCTTAGGTCAGTGGTGCGGGCCTCAAAAAAAATGGCACCTGGAGTCGGCGCATACGCAGATTGAGCTACCAGCTCAATGACACGCAGAGATCTCATCTGCACACGCACCAACTCCGGGCACCATTTTCCTTAAGTCCGCTGCTGGGATGGAGGCGGCGCATGCGCAGATCAGATCTTAAGCAGAGAGCTCCATCTCCACACGCACTGACTCCGGGCGCCATTATTTGAAGCCCGCACCGCCAACCTAAGGATGGCCCCTCCCTCACCACTCACATAACTGCGGCCCGCAGAACAGCGCCAGCCTCCTGCTATCCCTCTCCACCACCTCCTGGTAAGCTGCATTCAGGTTCTAAAACACACCTCATTTTCCTCAAACTTTTGGGAGGAAAAGTGTGTCTTATCTGAAAAATATGGTAATTCAATGACCGCCTTAGTTGACTACACATTTTGCCAGTGATGACCTAAAGTAACCATTTTTCGTCCTTCATCAAACAATTTACATACCAGCTCAGTGTCCGAAACCAGGGCAGATCATAGGAATGGTAGACATTGTAGCCGATCATGATAATCTCCTGGAAACACTTGATCTGCACACACATCACCTGTGGGAAGGATTACACATGGGTTATACACCAAATTATCTGCAAACATAACCCGAAATCTCCAGGAGGGACTTACAATCATCATGAGCACGATAGGTCCTAGATAGATGATTATGAAGAAGAATGAGATCATGGCCAGCGTGAGGATGCCTCTGATCCACCAGTTCTTCCATCTAGACACAGGGGAGATACAGGAGACATCAGTGTTAGCAAAGGCAACAACCAGGCAACATAAAATACAAAACATCAAACATCATGCAATCTCCAAACCAGCAGCCATAATCCTCACAATAGTAATGTATGACAATTCCACATACGATGCAACAAGGAGCCACCACACCAACCACATACAGGTCCACCTATCCATACCGGAAATAAGTGTGCGAGTCCCATGCCCCGAGTGTGGTGCTCATACACCGCTCTATTCTCTGTCTAAGGAGCGTTGGCACACTACCACTCTACTGCTATATTCACACAAGACTGACCCCTATTCTACAGAATTTATCATTTTTATCACCTGGGTGGACAGTTTTGTTACGTTTAATCACCTGTTTATTAGAGTGAATTAAAAAAACAGAACCCAAAATAGTCCCTTTAGTGAATGTACATACATATTTCACAGTGAAGTGACAAATACTGCTGTGGTTCTGCCGTTTAGTTCCCACATTTTTATATCAAATTATGCCAAAATTACTCTTAAAAACACACACACACACACACACACACACACACACACACACACTATAAATATAATGAGCCGCTGTGATTACTCGTGGTTACTCGCTAATCCCGCGCCCCCGCACATTACCACACGCGGCTCTGCCCCTCCCCGCACATTACACACACAGTTCTGCTACATCCACACTCTAAATCCCTCCTGACCCCACACAAGCTTCACCTCATCAAGCACCCCTGACAACCAGCACAGCAAAGTCCTGCATACACTGAGGAACTGATCATGTGACACCTGACTCCTCCCTACATGTGGCATCATCACAGGTCCGGTAAGAAGAGACAAATCCTGTTGTGTACATTGCACACTTGGGGGAGCTATATACCAGGGAGGTGAGCTGTATACCCCTGTGGGGGGGAGCTGTATACCCCTGTGGGGGGGAGGAGAGAGCTGTAAACCCTTGTGGGGGAGGAGAGTTATGAACAAATGTGGGAAGGAGAGAGCTGTATACCCCTTGGGGGGAAGGGAGCTGTTTACCCTTGGGAGGACAGCTGTATACCCTTGGGGGGGAGGGAGGGGACCTTTGGGGGAGCTATATACCAGGGAGGTGAGCTGTATACCCTTGGGGGGAGGAGAGCTGTATACCCTTGAGTCGAGCGTTAGCTGGCTGAGAACAGATCGTTATATACATATACACACACTAATTATATACAGTGTGTCCACCCATATCCTGTCCACCGCCATTAACTTGAGAACGGCGGCAGCTATAGGCATAGAAGTGGTGTCTAGGTATAGTAAAGTAGCCATGTGCTACGCAATGAAACCACCTATAGCACCACCTGGTGGAAAACAACGGAGTTAGCATTTTTATCTCGAAAACGGAACGAGAGAGAAAAAAAGTGAATTACAAAGTTGTAGGGCATCATCAATTGAATACGAATCGACACCTTGCATACAGAAATGCTATGATTAGAATGTGTAAAACTCACAAGGCTGCGGACGTGAAGCGATACCTCATGGAGACCTTCCTACAAGTCATTGGGTATGGTAGCTGCGTGGAGTGGCCTCCACACTCGCCTGACCTGACCCCATTAGACTTTTCTGTGAGGTCACATCAAACAGCAGGTGTACGCGACCCCTCCACCAACATTGCAGGACCTACAACAACGTATCACAGATGCTTGTGCAAACGTGTCACCTACCATATTGCACAACGTGCAGCAGGATACAGTATGCTGGCTAGAGTCCAGATGTGCATTGCAGCTGACGGTGGCCACTTTGAGCATCAAAGTTAAATGAGCGTCATATGCGTGACCAGCATTCAATATTTTGGGGGGGGGTCATGGGTTTCATATCATAGCATTTCTGTATGCAAGGTGTCGATTCGTATTGAATGGATGATGCTCTACAATTTTGTAATTCACTTTTTTTCTCTATCTCGTTCCGTTTGAGATAAAAATGCTAACTCCGTTATTTTCCACCAGGTGGCGCTATAGGTGGTTTCATTGCGTAGTGCATGGATATTTTACTATACCTAGACACCACTTTTATGCCTATAGCTGCCGCCATTCTCAAGTTAATGGCGGTGGACCGGATATGGTTGGACACACTGTATACACATACACATATACTCTGTGACCTCTGTTAGAATTCATTTGACCTCTGAGCTAGTTCTCCTATCTATTGGTTTGGAGGAGTTGAAAAAGCGGTGTAGACAAATTACTTGCCATATTCTTTTGGTCATTAAATCTTTACTAGCGTCCCAATGGAAGGAAACAGATGTCCCCTCAATACAAGAAGTTATAGATAGGGTTTCCTTACACAACATATACAGTTAGGTCCAGAAATATTTGGACAGTGACAATTTTCGCGAGTTGGGCTCTGCATGCCACCACATTGGATTTGAAATGAAACCTCTACAACAGAATTCAAGTGCAGATTGTAACGTTTAATTTGAAGGTTTGAACAAAAATATCTGATAGAAATTGTAGGAATTGTACACATTTCTTTACAAACACTCCACATTTTAGGAGGTCAAAAGTAATTGGACAAATAAACCAAACCCCAAAAAAAAAAAAATTTATTTTCAATATTTTTTGTTGTTTCCTCCTTCTTAATGCTTTGCCAGGCCTTTACAGCCGCAGCCTTCAGGTCTTGCTTATTTGTGGGTCTTTCCGCCTTAAGTCTGGATTTGAGCAAGTGAAATGCATGCTCAATTGGGTTAAGATCTGGTGATTGACTTGGCCATTACAGAATGTTCCACTTTTTTGCACTCATGAACTCCTGGGTAGCTTTTGCTGTATGCTTGGGGTCATTGTCCATCTGTACTATGAAGCGCCGTCCGATCAACTTTGCGGCATTTGTCTGAATCTGGGCTGAAAGTATATCCCGGTACACTTCAGAATTCATCCGGCTAATCTTGTCTGCTGTTATGTCATCAATAAACACAAGTGACCCAGTGCCATTGAAAGCCATGCTTGCCCATGCCATCACGTTGCCTCCACCATGTTTTACAGAGGATGTGGTGTGCCTTGGATCATGTGCCGTTCCCTTTCTTCTCCAAACTTTTTTCTTCCCATCATTCTGGTACAGGTTGATCTTGGTCTCATCTGTCCATAGAATACTTTTCCAGAACTGAGCTGGCTTCATGAGGTGTTTTTCAGCAAATTTAACTCTGGCCTGTCTATTTTTGGAATTGATGAATGGTTTGCATCTAGATGTGAACCCTTTGTATTTACTTTCATGGAGTCTTCTCTTTACTGTTGACTTAGAGACAGATACACCTACTTCACTGAGAGTGTTCTGGACTTCAGTTGATGTTGTGAACAGGTTCTTCTTCACCAAAGAAAGTATGCGGCGATCATCCATCACTGTTGTCATCCGTGGACGCCCAGGCCTTTTTTAGTTCCCAAGCTCACCAGTCAATTTCTTTTTTCTCAGAATGTACCCGACTGTTGATTTTGCTACTCCAAGCATGTCTGCTATCTCTCTGATGGATTTTTTCTTTTTTTCAGCCTCAGGATGTTCTGCTTCACCTCAATTGAGAGTTCCTTAGACCGCATGTTGTCTGGTCACAGCAACAGCTTCCAAATGCAAAACCACACACCTGTAATCAACCCCAGACCTTTTAACTACTTCATTGATTACAGGTTAACGAGGGAGACGCCTTCAGAGTTAATTGCAGCCCTTAGAGTCCCTTGTCCAATTACTTTTGGTCCCTTGAAAAAGAGGAGGCTATGCATTACAGAGCTATGATTCCTAAACCCTTTCTCCGATTTGGATGTGAAAACTCTCATATTGCAGCTGGGAGTGTGCACTTTCAGCCCATATTATATATATATAATTGTATTTCTGAACATGTTTTTGTAAACAGCTAAAATAAAACTTGTGTCACTGTCCTAATATTTTTGGACCTAACTGTATGAGTACAACATAGCCCTGAAGGAAGGTAACTTTTCTAGATATGCTGAGAGGTGGTATCTGTGGTCTCTTAAATTTAACCCAACCCTTAAAATATACGACCTTTGATGTTCTTCTCTTTTTCTACATATATTAGT
This sequence comes from Anomaloglossus baeobatrachus, assembly GCF_048569485.1. Lineage (NCBI taxonomy): Eukaryota > Metazoa > Chordata > Amphibia > Anura > Aromobatidae > Anomaloglossus > Anomaloglossus baeobatrachus. The sequence goes on from NC_134356.1 coordinate 598,683,859, forward strand.
TGTTTGAATTTTCTTACTATTTGCAAAATTTGTCTTATATTTGCAGTATGTTTCTTTGGCATAGTAATAGTTGCTAGGAATCCTGGAGTTGTATATTTTTTCTTTTTTAGTTTTACCTTTCAAATTATATCTAAAGCCTATTGTTTGTTAAAAAATGTCAAAAATTGTAAAATAAGTAATTTCAATGCTTGCTACACCTCATTTTCAGGTTTCCCCTTTCCCTTTTCCCTGTTATAAATCAAGACATTATACACATACACATATACTGTACACATACATATACACACATATACATACATACATACATACATACACAGAAACACACACATCTGCCCAATTTCTGGAGTAAGGTAATCTTCTCTGATGAGTCTAATTTTCAGCTTTGCCCAACACCTGGTTATGTAATGGTTAAACAGACCTGGTGAGGTGTACAAGCTACAGTGTCTTGCATCCACTGTAAAGTTTGGTGGAGGATTGGTGATGATCTGGGGATGCTTCGGCAAGGCTGGAATTTGGTAGATTAACTTTGTGAAGGATGTACGAATCAAGCCGCATGCAAGGTTATCCTGGAAAAACAGTTGCTTCCTTCTGCTCAGGCAATGTTCCCCGACTATGAGGACTGTTTTTTCCAGCAGTACAATGCACCATGCCACACAGCTAGGTCAATGTGTGGATGAAGGACCTCCACATCAAAACCCTGTCATGGCCAGCCCAATCTCCAGACCTGAACCCCATTGAAAACCTCTGGAATGTAATCAAGAGGAAGATGGATAGCCACAAGCCATCAAACATAGAACTGCTTACATTTATGTACCAGGAGTGGCATAAGGTCACCCAAAAGCAGTGTGAAAGACTGCTGGAAACATGCCAAGACACATGAAAACGGTGATTAAAAATCATGGTTATTCCACAAAATATTGATTTCTGAACTTTTCCCTGAGTTAAAACATTATTAGTATTGTTGTTTCTAAATGATTCTGAACTTGTTTTCTTTGCATTATTTGAGGTGTGAAAGCACTGTGCATCGTTTTGTTATTTTGACCATTTCTCATTTTCAGAAAATAAATACAAAATTTTTTGCTTGGAAATTCTGAGATGTTGTCAGTAGTTTATATTTTTGAGTAAAATGTAAATTGTTCATTTATTCTATAAAGAGAAAAATTAGAAAAACTGATGATTTGGACGTGGCCTCTTAACTTTTGGCAGAGCTGTGTAGGTGTAGGGATGTGTGTGTTTAAGATATATCTATCTAATATATCTATCTATCTATTTATATATATTATACATACAGACACACAGACACACAGACACACAGACACACAGACACACACACACGTCTGCTGGCTGTCTCCCTACTTCCTTCCTCTTCTGGAGGGGATGCCACATACAGAAGAGGAAGCAAGGAGACCACTAGGGAGTGCAGCACTACAGAGAAGATGTGGATCAGTAGGAGAGTGTAGATATAACCTTTTAACATCAAAGTAGTTAAGATTTGCTTCTTAGAACAAGACTCTGTTCACATCAGCATTTTGGGTTCCATTGTAAAGTAGTTTCACATATCCATGTTTCATGGTCTTACTACGAAAAGGACATGGGTCTCATGATCTGAACTGGACACCCTCATAGGTATACAAGCGGATTTTGAGTTTGGGTTGATCCATCGCAGTACATACAGTACATACTACGATCATGAAATATTAAAGGGAATCTGTCTCCAGGTTTTTGTCACGTACTCTAAGAGCTCCCTGATATAGGGGAAGAGAGCCTGGTTCCTGTGATGTGTCACTTACTAAGCCGTTCTTTACTGTTTCCATACAATCAGTGCTTTATCAGTAGGAGATAATCACAGGAGGACTAGCTCCCTTGTGCATCATAGTCCAACCACGCCCCCAAGCACTGACTAGCAGCGCTCTGTCACAATATAATGTACACAGAAAGCTGTAGTGTGGGCAGGGTTATACACCACACATCATCTGATCTCTGCCTCAGAGAAAATGGACTATAACAGCTGCTGCACCCAGTACGGTAAATTAAGTGATACATTCCTGGAATCAGGCCTCTGTCATTACATCATCCTGCTGTCAGATTACATAGCAAAAACCTGTCTGATTCACTTTAATGTGTGAAACTGGGTTTACAATAGAAACGACAGCGTTCTGTTGTATCTGTTGCACAACAGGCCCTAATAATTTGTCGGATTCCACAAAGGTGTCCATTGTTTTGACCTAGTGAATGTGAATGCAGCAGAGCTGACTCTGCTTACTCTTTGGTGTCTGTTATCTATGGCTCTCCCATTATGCTTTCCGCAGATGTTTCCTGCCCACATTTCACACATACATGTTGCGCTCGGTGGGTATATAAAGTGCTCCGCATTGCAGAAGTATTATAAATTTATGACACCGCAATTTAATAAACTTGCGGTTGTATTTCCGACACTTGTAGGACTCCCAGAGGAAAACAGTTTGATCGGGATTGTAGAGCTAAACGGTATCAGCCGCAGCAGCCAACGTCTTCTCCCCCTCCCTCGTCTGTCTATTTAAAGCTCCGTTTCCTGACCTGAAGCCCTCATCCTGTAAGGGAATGATCCAATTTACTTATTGTTAAAGGAAAGGCCAATCTCATCAGAAAGCAACTGCTGCGCGGCTAAGTAAGTGAAGACGTGGGCCTGCGAGGTCTCCACCTGGCCGAGTCTTCCGTTACCAGTCATGAATAGTTATGAGTCGATTGGCGGATCGCACCATGGCACCATGATGGCAGCTCGTCGTACTACTGATAAGGTGGTATTGGGTGACTGCTCTTGCATCGCTCGGTTATGTGCCCTCATTAAGCATGACTGCTCTGAAAAACATCTGGTGACCACGTAGGCCAATGCTCACATTTCGATAGAAGATTTACATAGATTAAACCGATAAAGTCTGTAACGGACGCGGAGACCAGATCCGCTGCAGGTAATGAATAATGATAATAAAACGCAGCCGGGGGTCCTGTTTTTGCGTATGAGATGGGGTCTGGTTTTGTGGAAAAAAAAAAAATGCTCTAATTCTGAAAGTGAAAGTGAGTGGAGCGTAATTACGTATAAGTGCATCTCGCTGTAAAGAGCCCATCATGTTCAGATAAAACACAGACAAGTTAACAAAAAGAAAAAAAAATAAATTATATATTACACACACACACACACACACACACAATATTCAGACCCCTTTAAGTTTTTTACCCTTTCATTGCAGCCATTTGGTAAATTTGGTACACTCTGCACCCCATCCATGCTGACAAAAGTTTCTGCAAAATTTATTAAACGAAAAAAAAAACTGAAATATCACATGGTTATATGTATTCAGACTCTGCTCAGACACTCATATTTAAGGAATTCCAGAAAATCCAGCAACTGAGTCGAGGAATTAAATTAAAACTTGTGGTTTAGTCATATTTTAGGGTGGTGTCACACACAGCGACGACGACAACGACGTCGCTGCTACGTCACCCGATGTGTACTGTAGCTAGGAGAGCAGGGAGCCAACGCTAAGCAGTGTGCGCGGCTCCCTGCTCTCTGCACATGTTGCAGCACAGCGACGCGTGTCGTTATGATCGCTGCTGCTTCTGCTGTGTTTGACAGCTAAGCAGCGATCATAACAGCGACTTACAAGGTCGCTGTTGCGTCACAAAAGATGGTGACGTAACAGCGACGTCGTTGTTGCTGTCGCTATGTGTGAACCCAGCTTTAGTCACAGGCTGTCTATTTCCTTGCGATCCTCCTTGAGATTGTTCTACTCCTTCATTGGAGTCCAGCTGTGTTTAATTAAACTGATAGGACTTGATTTGGAAAGGCACAATCCTGATACAGTGCATGTCAGACCAAATGAGAATCATGAGATTACAGGAACTGCCCAAGGAGAGCTCAGATACAGAATTTTGGCAAGGCACAGATCTGGCCAAAGTTACAAAAGAATTTCTACAGTATTCAAGGTTCCTAAGAGCACAGTGTCCTCCATAATCCTTAAATGGAAGACATTTGGGACCACCAGAACTCTTCCTAGACCTGGCCGTCCAGCCAAACTGAGCAATTGTGGGAGAAGAGCCTTGGTGAGAGAGGTAAATAAGAACCCCAAGATCACTGTGGCTGAGCTCCAGAGATGCAGTAGGGAGATGGGAGAAAGTTCCACAAAGTCAACTGTCACTGCAGCCTCCACCAGTCAGGCCTTTATAGCAGAGTGGCCCAACGGAAGTCTCTCCTCAGTGAAAGACATATTCAAGCTCGCAAAGAGTTTGCAAAAAAAAAAAAAAAACACACATGGCTATGAGAAATAAGATTCTCTGGTCTGACTAATGGAACTTTTTGTGATAATTGTAAGCGGTATGTGTGGAGAAAATCAGGCACTGCTCATCACCTGCCCAACACGATCCCAACAGTGAAACATGGTGGTGGCAGTACCATGCTATGGTGTGTTTTTCAGCTGCAGGGACAGGATGACTGATTGAAATTTAAGGAACTATGAATGCAGCCAAGTACAGAGATATCCTGGAAGAAAACCTCTTCCAGAGTGCTCTGGACCTCAGACTTTACCGAAGGTTCACCTTCCAACAAGACAATGGCCCTAAGTACACAGCTAAAATAACAAAAGGAGTGGCTTCAGAACAACTCTGTGACCATTCTTGACTGGCCCAGCCAGAGCCCTGACCTAAACTCAATTGAGCATCTCTGGAGAGAACTGAAAATGGCGTCCACCAACGTTCACCATCCAACCTGACAGAACTGGAGAGCATCTGCAAGGAAGAATGGCAGAGGATCCCCAAATCCAGGGGTGAAAAACTTGTTGCATCATTCCCAAGAAGACTCATGGCTGTACTAGCTTTTTTTTTTTTTTTAAATCAGATACTTTTTTATTAAAACAGAGTACATACAACAGAATAACAAATCGGCATCCAAATTAAATTTATCACATCTATTACCCCTTTAACTCCCCCTCCCGCCCCCTCCCCCACCCCGGCAGCAACACTTCTCCCCGATACTACATCCCATATAGTACACACTTATAATACCCTTCAACTGTAGTATAGAACCATCCCGTTGTGCAGGAGGAACAACTAGTAACACAAATAAAACAAAACATACACATCAGAGGTCTCAGACGGCTATCCCCGTCCCATATCAGTTTACTGGTCCATCACTCGTCCTATCCGCATTGCAGCCAAGGAGACCAGAGCTTCTCAAACATTTTAACATTCCCCCTTCTTTCATACACTCCCCGTTCCAGCTGAAGAATACACTTCACCCTTTTAATGTACTCTCCCCTGGTCGGGGGGTCTTTTTTAATCCAGGACCTGGCGATTAGCTTTCTTGCCGCATACAGCAGCCTAGCAATGACAATTTTCATAGTATTTTCCACCCCAAGCTCCTCAACATATCCCAATAGGCATATCACTGGTTCCCTGGGGAGGACACACCCATATGTTCTTCCTATCTTGTGGATAACCTTAGTCCAAAAGGAGACCAGTCTCGGACAAGACCACATCATGTGAAAAATACCTGCGTCAGATCCCTGACACCTTGGACACTCCGAATTCCTTTTCAACCCCATTTTAAACATCAGTAAGGGAGACCTATATACCCGGTGAATCACGTATAGGTGAGACAATCTGGCCGGTTCGCTCATGGAAAGTTTAGGGACATACGCCAGGATACTCTCCCACACCTCCTCCGTTATCGGCCCAACTTCCTCCTCCCATTTAGATTTAGTTTTAATTGGGTATTCTAAAAGAAAGGTATGTAGTATATCTTTATACGTGCCAGAAATGATCCCTTTAGTGCTTCCTCCGCCCTTACACACATACTCCAGTACCAGGTCAGTCTGTATGGCCACACTTTGTTTAGCCGCTTGGGCTGCAATCGCATGTTTTAATTGTCTGTAGTGGAGCCAGCCGGACGCCGGTAACTGAAACTCACTCTGTAACTGCGGGAACGATTTCACAATTCCTCCGTCCAATATCTGATGCATGTATATTACACCCTTGCATCTCCACTCCTCAATATTCCCCATTTTCTGAATCTCCGGGAGATTACTGTTATCCCAGATAGGTGTAAACTTGGTTAACCGGGTCACCCCTCTCACCCTTTTCAGCCTATCCCAGGTCTTATTTATAAGTGCCATTGTAGGAGATGTTCTACCCAGGAGCCCCACCGCACCATCCTCTAGTCCCATTACCAATGGACTTCTACCCACTATGTATTCCAGTACTTCTTTAATGCCCCCATCTTTCTCTCGATCAGACCAACCCCTGAGGTGTTGACATTGCGCCGCTATATAATACAATTCCGGATTTGGGATTGCTAGACCCCCCTCATCCTTCGGCCTTTGTAAAGTCTCTAATCGCACCCTAGGCTGCTTTTTACCCCACACCAGGTCCCTAAACAGCGAGTTTATCCCTTTAAATCTTTTCCTTGAAATACAAACAGGGGCATTGTGCAGTATGTATAGGAGTTTAGGCATTACTACCATCTTTAGTAAATTAACCCTTCCAACAACTGACAAATGTAGCTTGTTCCAGGCATCCACCTTGGTTCTCAATTTTTTAAGGAGCGGCCATAAGTTCACCTGTATGTATTTTTCTACTGGCAGAGATATCTGGATACCTAGATATTTAAATTCGTCCACATTCTTCAATTTGTTAGCCCCAGTATCCTCATTTGTCCAGGCTACTTCCCCATCCACCTTAAAGAGGCTCGATTTAGACCAATTAATGGTCAGTCCCGAAACTTCTCCAAATTTCTCTATTATCTGCATGGCATGATCCAATGAGGCTGATGGATCCCCCAAGAAAAGTAATAAATCGTCAGCATAAAGAGCTATTTTCTCCTCTAAATGCCCATACTTAAATCCATGGATCTCCTTTGTTTTCCTAATGGCCGCCGCCAGAGGCTCTATTGCAATAGCAAATAGGAGCGGCGATAGTGGGCAGCCCTGTCTCGTTCCCCGGTGCAACTCAAACGCTGAGGAGGTCATACCGTTAACTCTAACTTTAGCAGTAGGCCTATTATACAACAGCTGCACCCACTTTACAAACCGTGGGCCAAAACCCATATGCTGCAACACTTTCCACAGATACCCCCACTCAACACTATCGAACGCTTTCTGGGCATCTAACGAAGCGATCACCCTCCGGCCAGGGTTGTCAGGCGGCAACTGTAGATTAAGGTACAATCTCCTGATATTAGCAGCTGTCGACCTATTGGCCATGAACCCTGATTGGTCCATATGGATTAGGTTAGATATAACTCCAGTCAGCCGGTTTGACAACACCTTAGCCAGAAGCTTCACGTCCGCTGTTAATAACGAGATGGGTCTATATGAGTCTGGAAGCCTCGGATTTTTATCCTCCTTAGGAATTACTACTATTATTGCTTCTCTCATAGATTCAGGCAATATACCTTCCCCCTCCGCCACCTCAAAGACTTTCAATAGTTTGGGTAATAGGATTTCTTCTAACTGTTTATAAATTTCAACTGGTAGCCAGTCTGCTCCCGGTGCCTTGTCATTGCTCATGCCATGCAGAGCGCCCTCCAGTTCATCAATAGTAATAGGTGACTCCAGTTTATCTCTATCCACCACAGACAACACAGGAAGCTCACCTCGCTCAAGAAATGAGTCCACCTCTTCCACCCTCATCTCTCCGCTAGAAGAATATAGCGTGCGATAGAAATCTTTAAAGACCTCAAGGATCTCCTCAACCTCAGTGACCTGTGTCCCCTCCAGCGTGTCCATACCATGCACAAATGAACTACTCCTTTGAGCTGCAGCTATGACCGATAATAGATGACCAACTTTTTCCCCCTCCTCATAAAAATGCAATTTTTGGAATGCCTGCTTCCTTACCGCCTTCTCCAAAAGCATCTTATTAACCTGTTCATGCGCCTGCCTAAGATTTTGCTTCGCGTCCGTAGTAGTACTCCGGATTGCTTCCAGCTCTGCCTTATCTAAGGCCTCCAGCCTATCTTTCTCATCCTGCCTCGTCTGTGTTTTACGTTTACAGATATCCCTGAACAGGAGCCCCCTGAGGTATGCCTTCATCGCATCCCATACCACCAGCGGACCAGTGCTACCCTCGTTGTGGATAAAGAAATCCCCAAGATCCCGTTCTATATTCCCCATATTAATATGACGGATCCATGCTGGATGAAGCTTCCACTCTCCCCTCCTTCCCCCTGTCAGGGTTCCCCGTCGTATGGACACTAGAATTGGGCTATGATCTGAGATCACTCTTGTCAGATATTGCACGTCACTTATCATTGCATCCATCAGATCACTAGCTAGAGCCATGTCAATGCGGGACAGAGTGTTATGTGAAGCCGAATAACAAGAGAAGCAGGATACCCTCCCATTCCTCACTCGCCAGGCATCCACCATTCCAAGTTCCCCAATAAGAGTGCCAAACGAAGTCATACAACTATCCTGGATACCTGGAGGTCTACTACTCCTATCCCAGTACAGGTCTATCACATTATTGAAGTCCCCCACCAGTAAAAAAGGGATTACTCCCCCCTTCTCAGAGAACTCCCTTATCTCCCTTAGTTTGGTGCACTTATATGGAGGTGGTATATATATTGCAGCTATACACATGAGTCTGCCAAATATTTTACACTTGACGGCCAGACACTGTCCCTCTTTATCCACATACACTTCTATCTCTTCATATTGCACAGAGTTATGGATCAGCAGTGATACACCCCTTGCATAGTTGGAAAAGGTGGAGTGATAGGCCTTCTGCACCCATCTCCTATTTAAAACATGTGTGGTCTCCTTTGTTAGATGCGTTTCTAGTAGACATATTACTGACGGGTTCTGGTCTTGAACATATTTAATTATTGCCGCTCTCCTAGACCTATCTGATAACCCTCTAATATTCCAACTCAACACCTTAATTCTATCCCCCATTATCCCACCCAGTAAGACCATCAAACCTTGTAGTATCTCCCCATGCTGCCTCTACCCTCCCCCTTTCCCCCCTCCCCCCCTGCTCCCCTCCCCTCCTACTCCCCACCACTTCCTGTTTTCGAGTACTCCCGTGAAGCATCGGGTTTTCCAAACCTGGTCCATAATCCCTACTAAATTCCCCCCTACCTCCCTCGCCTTCCCCTCTTAGACACATTTTAAAACTCGTCCCTTTTCCAACAATTCTCCACTCCCCCCCTTTCTATGTATAATCATATTCCACTCAACCAATATAACAGTAAAATGGCGAACAGTAATTAAACTGGAATCTCAAATTGTAAATACCCCCACCGCGCCAAATTAGGCAGTCCCCATGTCCTGCGAAGCTCACATCAAACCCTTCGCATTCCCCCTGCATACTACCTCAATCCCAAAGGGAAGGAGAAAAAAAAAAAAAGAAAAAACAAGAAGGGTCCCCTGTAAGCTCCTAAGGATGTTGTAGAGCCTCAGCCGGCCTTCTCCAACACACTGCAGATTCAGACAGTCAGCTCATTCCTTCAAACGGATCCGCTTTTCGTTTGCGTCCAACCACTGCATGGCTTCCTCTGGAGTTGTAAAAAAGTGCACCCGCTCCAACGCCGTCACTCTTAGCTTTGCCGGGAACATCATTGAGTATTGCACCCCCATCTCTCGCAGGCGCCTCTTTACTCCTGTAAAAGTCATACGTAGCTTTTGAACAGAAATGGAGTAGTCCGGGTATATGGAAATTCTCTGGCCGTCAATCATAAGATCCTCCATGTCTCTTGCCTTTCGCAGTATAGTGTCCCTGTCTCTGTAGTTGAGGAGCTTGGCTAGCATAGTGCGAGGGCCCCTTCCTGCTGGTTGTGGCTGCATCGGGACTCTGTGTGCACGTTCCACAGCATAGAGCTTGGATAAGACATTAGCACCCATTTTCCCCCTGAGCCAGTCTTCTACATATTCAGTGGGGTTTCTTCCTTCCGCTTTCTCAGGGATGCCGACAATTCGGATGTTATTTCTTCTAGAGCGGTTCTCTAAATCATCATTTTTTGCCGTGATTTCAGCTATCTGCTGTGCAAATGTTTTTTCAGACTTTTGTAGTTTTGTAATATGATCCTCTGTTATCCCCACTCTCTCCTCTACAGCCGTTGTTCTCAGGTCTGCTTTCTTGAGGTCTTTCTTAATGTCAGCAACCTCTGCCTGTAATCCCTTAACTTGCTTCGTCAGGGAAGTCAGAGCCTCTTTACAAAAAGACACCACTGCAAAAATGTCCTTTAAAGTGGGGTTTTCTGGAGCCTGGTCTGCACTATGTGCTTCCTCTACTTCTCCTGTCTTATCTTGCTGCTGTTCACCATCCCCCATCTCATCAGAGCTGGCATTGTCTTCTCCCTCCTCACCTCTGTTATCTGTATGCTGATGTGATTTCTCTGAAGTCCGGGCAAATTTCTCCAGCCTTGCCGCGACCTGCATCCTCTCCTGACAGGCTGCATTCACTTTCTCAGCTTCCTGCCTTATCATGGCACCATCCTGAGAGCTGGGGACTTTCCCGCCTCCATTATCTTTTTGCCTGTGACGGACCATGGCACCTCTCTGCATCCACCAGACTCACTCCAGATAAGTCCTCACCACCTTATCTTCCTGACAGCCGGCTGAGGCAGTGATAACAGCGGTATTCAGGGATTTATCAAGGGAGTTTGCAGGAGAGCTCCACAAACATGTCTCTTCACATTGCCGTCCAGGCCACGCCCCCCGCTGTACTAGCTTCTACTCAATACTGGGCAAAGGGTCTGAATACTTATGACCATGTGATATTTCAGTTGTTCTTGTTGCAAAACTTTGTAGATTTGTTTTTTTCTGTCAAGATGGGTGCAGAGTGTACATTAATGAGGAAAAAAATTTACTTTTTTTGAATTTAACAAATGACTGCAATGAAACAAAAAAAAAAAAAAAGTGAAAAATGTAAAGTGGTCTGAATACTTTCCGTAACCACTGTATAGTATACATGTACAAACAAATATAATATAATAATATAATATATAGCTATAGCTCAGGAAGCCGCACCGCAGGTCAGTCTTTACTGCAGGAAAAACAAGTACAGTGGGCACAGGATTTCTAGAAATCCCATCCACTGTCCTTGTACTGTACAATGCAGTGCAAACACGCTGCGTTCAACACGGTGTGAACCTTGATCGTGGGCATGCACCCTAAGAGGCCCAACGGTGCGTCTGCACTGTATCACCAAGGGAATGAAGTAGTGAGTGGTAGGTTTTGTTTGTGCTTTATACTATTTAGCGTTTTTTTATATATTTGGATTACTGTTTTAAATTTCACTAAAAGCCCTGTAAAGCTTTACTTCCCTGGAGTGGCGCTGCAAGAAAATTCAGAACTCGATGCCAAGCTGGAGCTCTAAATAACTACTAAGGGTGGTGGTCCACACCAATGTTGCCAGCCAATGTGACATAGGACAAAACAGCTGGAACCGTCCAAACACCTGCAGATATCATGAACGGGAACTAGTCTAATTAACTGGACCCATCCACGATACTTAGCAGATTGTTACTTTGACAAATATACCGTTGAACGAGCACTGGTGGTTTTATTGGATGTGTTGGCAGACAATGCCTGGACAACCCCTTTAATTGGCATGACTATTCTCGTGTGCAAATAACATCTCAAGCACAGTAAGTGGATCTGGCGGCCAAGTGGACAAGTTGCAGGATGCCAGCAGGGTCAACGAGCCACTCTGCCTTGTCCAGGGTATTCAGATACTGCCAAGGCTGGTGGGTTGCTTTTTTGTTTTATTTTGTTTATTTATTTATTTATTTAATTTTAAATCTTTGCCTCATATAAAGAAAGGCTTAACATCAATCAATGGTTTGCCAAGTACTGCCCTCAATCTATCCGGCACCTTCGTGATGGACTGGCACATCGGTGCCCGACCATTAGTAGTTTTGTACCAACCTAACGAGGATTCCTTCAGTAGTATTATAAGATGAAGAAGTTTGTGTACCAGAGAATAGCATGAGAAATGCCATTATTTGAAGTCTGGGAGTAAAATAAATCATTTTCCCACAATATGGATTGTTTATGGCCACCTGAGGGGATTGGGGGTTTCCGGCAGCAGCAGTGCGCTGTATTTCCATCATTGCAGCAATTCATTAGTGGAGCTGCCGGCTGAGGATTGTGTGTAATCTGCTTACACTGCAGCCAGTCAGTGAGCACCGACACCGCTCCGATGTGCTCATCACAATGAAAATTTAACTCCTGCACAGCAACCACAACGCTGGTAACATCAGGTCCAACCCCAGATACTCATCCGCACAGCGCTCTCTACATTACAAGGAGATGTGACCTGGAGGACAGGCTGGACAGCGCCCTGTTGAGGACTTCGGGGGTGTCATCGGTCGGGGTGCCTTGCTGAGTACCACCAGTGTCCGTTTTGCTGTCACTGTCTGATGCGGTCTCTCCATCGAGTTTAACTTCAGGTTCGATCTCCTAGAAAAGAAAAAGAAAAAAATTCAACAAATTTGTTTCACACATCCAGATATATCATTGACACCCCAGCACCCTGCTCCGGTCACACACAGTTACTGGAGGTCCCAGGCGTATTCACAGAGAGTCAGTGCTGGCTCAGGAATCACAAACTCACTTTTGGACCATGCACAGAAAAGAAGATCCTCCAGTCATGACCGTGATCCAAGTCTCAGCTCTGACTATACAAAAGGACGATAATGCAGCTCTCCAATGTGAGGAGCCCACAGAAGACCACGGCCTCCAGGACCCTTCTCTTCCTGAACATACTAATCCCCCTAAGTGCATATGGATGTGACAGAGGAACGAGCCTCCACTCAAGACCCCCTCAATAAACTAAGATCCACTAATAGGCAGGGGTTCTCATTATATTCCTTCATAATAATTAATGAGTTTCTATTGATCAATCGATTGTTAAAGGGGTTGTCCAACTAGCAAAAAATAATAATAATAATAATAATATATTATTATTATATATATTATTAATATATATAATAATAATATATTATTAATATATATATATATATATATATATATATATATATATATATATATATATATATATATATATATATATATATATATATATATTATATATATATATATTGCCTTATTCTGTCTGTCTTGCTCCTTATTCTGTCTTGCTCCAAAATGACGTCATTACAGTGACAACCGTCGCATTGGCCGCTTGGCCACGCCCCCCCACACGCATTGGTTGCTCGGCCACGCCCCACACACACTATGCCCGCTTGGAGACGCCCCCCGCACACTATGCCCGCTCGGCCACGCCCCCCGCACACTATGGTCACCTATACACCTCTCCCCCAGGACTACCCCTCCGACGGTCGGTTCTGAAGTCGTCCAAAACAAGAACGCCGCGGAGACGACATCATCACATGTTTCTCAACCCTAGCAAAAAACTAGCATGTTTTCCCAGGGGGCCTTGTTCTAGTGTCACTGCGTTGAGAAACACGTGATGGTGTCTCCGCGGTGTTGGATGTTGATCTCCGAGGTCAACCATCCTTACCTATGTAGTCTTCTACTAGGCATTGCTCCCACTAGCCAGTTTCCTACGCCACACTGATGAGGAGAAAATACCCCAAAACAGCTGCATGTGGATGGATACCATGTTTGGCATAGGTGGTCTCCTTGACTGGAGACTGCCCTTCCCGTGGTTGTTCCTTCCCGGTGAAAGACCTGGCTAGTTTCCTGCCAGCGTTGAGAAACACGTGATGGTGTCTCCGCGGCATTGGATGTTGATCTCCCCGAGGTCAACCATCCTTACCGATTTGGTCCTGAAGTCGTCGGCCGTACCTGGACTGTGATAAGCACATCTGAATGAGGCCCAAGTCAGCCAGCCCCTTTTATTTCTTCTCCACATACCTGGCACACAACATTGATAGGTGGATAAGGATAAATCATAAAAATCACCACTTGTTACACTTCCTAGAATTAACATTCCAAACAATTTTAGAAGCGATGGACCAGGCACATAAGTGCCTTATAGATATTTTGAGATGTTACTATAAAATCAGTCATGTAGCATACCTGACCCTATTGAAAGGCTTCAGGACGGCCATTTATGTACCGGTAATATCCAAACAATTCAAATGTAAAGTGTCAGGCTATGCATGCTGCCCAAACCAAAGGCAACATGAATCAGAGCCTGGCTGAACGATTGCTCTCAGGTAGATTTTTCTCTGAAATGCTCCAGCGTGTAAGATAAAATATACGGAAGTTCTAATTTCCAACCGGGGACTATAACTAGAGACAAGAATCATCCAGCTCCGTCTGTCGGCTCCTCCCAGCACCGCTCCAGGTGATTGACAGGTCTCTCCCACAGTGAGAAGAAGCTAGATGGTGGTGGAGCCGGGCTAATCTCATCTCGTAATGGTCGCCAGAATATTTCAAAGATTATGATTAATTGGTTAGCATTACACAGGGTAAAATGCATGCCCCCACTGAAAACTGTCTGATAACACCGGCTTGGATTTACAGAAAAGGGGGGGGGGGGGGGGAACCCAAAACAAAACATGCTTTAATCCGCTCTGCAGCTACAACTGCAACTTATGTCCAGCTCAACATGAAAAATTTGGTGAAATGTCCTCTTGGAGTGTATTAGAATGGAAGAAAACCTATAGCTACAGACTTGCCCAACAAACCAGAGTTGTTCTATAGTGTTAGGTCTTGTCTTTTTCCAATAGCTCAGCAAATTTTGCTGCCAGAGACCCACTGTAGGCAATTTTTTGACACTTAGATCCCAATATACACAGCTGTATTCCAGGTGCTCACAAAGTGATTATTCACACACGGTTGAAGGAGAAAGTGCCTCCAGTTAAAATATTGGCTAAACAAGGATTCCTTCTAAAAATGGACTGGGTGGAGGCAGCATTGCACAAGGAGAAACAAGGGAAAGTTTCTTTTTGCAATTCGCACAATGAATAGAAACATTAAGAGAAGATTTCAATATACACTTTGATATTTCTGCGAGGGTGTGAAAGTTTTCCCATTACTAATATTTCTTGATACCAAACACCTTGATTTACACGCACTTTCTCAGTCCCTTCTCCCTCTCACAGACATTGCATTTTCACACGATACAGATGCTGCTGCAAATTTATACAACACTACAATCGCTGCAGCTTTTGAATCAGCTGCCCCCCTCACACACACCAAAACCCGCACAATCAACAGGCAACCCTGGCACACAAGTCAGACTTCCAGAATTGCTGAGCGCAGATGGAAGAAGTCTCATTCCACTGAGCACTTCATTGCATATAGAGTCCCTCACCAGTCACCACTTCCAAGTCTACACTCACTGCTGCAAAACAAACCTACTTCTCATCCCTCATATCCTCTCTCTCTCACAACCCTAAACAGCTATTCAACACTTTCAATCCTCTCCTCCGTCCTCCAGCACCATCTCCCTCTCCTCTCATCTCAGCTGAAGACTTTGCCTCTTTCTGCAAGCAGAAGATTGACAACATCAGAGCAAGCTTTGGCCCACAATCACCACAGCCCCTCATCATAGCTACTCAGCCCTCTTCCTCCAAATCCAGCTTCTCCACCATGACAGAAAACAATCTTTCCACTCTACTCTCAAGATCACATCTAACCATCTGTGCACTTGACCCGCTCCCATCGCACCTCATCCCCAACATCACCGCAGTCCTCATCCCAGCCCTAACCCATCTCTTCAACCTATCACTAACAAGTGGTGTATTCCCCTCATGCTTTAAACATGCCTCCATTACACCCATCCTCAAAAAGCCCTCCCTTGACGCATCCTCTGTATCAAACTTTCGCCCCATATCCCTTCTCCCCTATGCCTCAAAACTACTGGAACAGCATGTCCATCTTGAATTGTCCTCATACCTCTCATCCTGCTCCCTCTTTGACTAGCTACAATCTGGCTTCCGACCACATCACTCTACTGAAACTGCCCTAAACAAAGTCACTAATGACCTACTAACCGCCAAAGCCAAGCGACACTACTCTATCCTCCTCCTGGACCTGTCCTCTGCCTTCGACACAGTAGACCATTCCCTCCTACTACAGATTCTCTCATCTCTGGGCATCAAAGACTTGGCCCTATCTTGGATCTCCTCATACCTAACCGACCAAACTTTCAGCGTCTCCCATTCTCACACCACTTCCTCATCTGGCCCCCTATCTGTCGGTGGCCCCCAAGGCTCAGTTCTTGGACCCCTGCTGTTCTCCATCTACACCTTCGGCCTGTATCAACTCTATGCCGATGACACACAGATCGACCTCTCTGGACCTGACATTACCTCTCTACTAACCAAAATTCCACAATATCTGTCTGCTATTTCATCCTTCCTCTCTGCGCAATTCCTAAAGCTTAACATGGACAAAACAGAGTTCATTGTCTTTCCTCCTCACTCATCCCCTCCAAGAAGCCTTTCCATCAAACGTGATGGTTGCTCACTCCCCAGTCTCACAAGCTCATTACCTTGGAGTAACCCTCGACTCTGCTCTATCCTTCAGGCCACACATCCAAGCCCTCTTCACCTCATGCAGACTACAACTCAGAAATATCTCCCGGATCCGTGCTTTCCTTAACCAAGAATCAGCAAAAACATTAGTGCATGCCCTCATCTTCCGCCTCGACTATTGCAACCTCCTGCTCTCTGGCCTCCCTTCCAACACTCTTGCACCCCTCCAATCTATCCTAAACTCTGCGGCCTGCTTAATGCACCTCTCCCCGCGCTATTACCCAGCCTCGCCACTCTGCCAATCCCTTCCCTGGCTTCCCATCGCCCAACGACTCACGTTCAAAACATTAACCATGACATACAAAGCCATCCACAACCTGTCTCCTCCTTACATCTGTGACCAAGTCTCCCGGTACCTACCTGCACGCAACCTCAGATCCTCACAAGATCGCCTTCTCTACTCCTCTCTTATCTCCTCTTCCCACAATCGCGTACAAGATTTCTCCCGTGCCTCCTCCATACTCTGGAACGCTCTACCTCAGCACATCAGACTCTCCCCTACCGTGGAAAGCTTCAAGAGGAACCTCAAGACCCACCTCTTCCAACAAACCTACAATAGCCCTCAGTCCAGTAGACCATTGCGCAACCAGCTCTGTCCTCACCTATTGTACCATCACCCATTCCCTGTAGACTGTGAGCCCTCGCGGGCAGGGTCCTCTCTCCTCCTGTACCAGTCTGTTATGTACTGTTAATGATTGTTGTACGTATACCCTCTTTCACTTGTAAAGCGCCATGGAATAAATGGCGCTATATAATAAATAATAATGGGAAAACCAATAAAAATAAATAACCTAGAAAATTGGTTTAGAAACAAACGGTTTTCTCAGGTTATGATCAATAGGAATCCCTGATCTCTTCTGCTGGATACTGATCAATTCTGTGCAGTTCAGAAATAGCAACGTGCTAAAGAAACTGAAAAACAAAGAATCCAAGAGGGTAATTACTGGCCCCAGATGACTACTATAAGCTCCATCCCTTCAGGCCATCTTCTGATCACTGCCCACCACAATACATGAATTGTCTTTAAACAATTTGTTCTTTTAAACCAGCCAACAATGGGAAGAAGTGTACATAGGATGCCTCGTTTCCTGATAATTGACCTGCCAAAACAAGCCGGCGATCACACGACGAGCAAGGAAAACTCTTGTTCATTGGGCAAATTGATCTTCAAACTAGGACTGCCGATAAAATGATTTTCTATGGGGACAAAACATTCATTAATTGTTTTGTGTGCACAGAACGCCGGTCGGTCAGTTGAAACGAGGCACTGAGTGTCCGCTGATCGTTATGCATGGAATTTGCGCCTAATTCCTTAAGATTCTCATGCCATTATCATGCACCTAAGTGAAGTAAATATTCAGGAATTAGATTGGAAGACTCAGCCATATTTTGGCGGAGATGGACAATGCAGACGCAAGAAAGGCCAAAAGTTGAAAAGTGTTTGTGCACCTCGAAGTTGGCCAAAAATTGATGACATTTGAAGATGCTTGACATACAAGAAGGTACTGCCAAGCTTTGTCTAAGATCGAGCATGATTGATTTTTGCTCTATTCAGACAGGTTTCCACAAATCCCTGTTCTCCTCGGGATCATGATGACCTCAGGGATCAAACTCCTAGAGTAGGTTATCCCCTATCCCATGGGTAGGTAGAAATCTATAAGAACTGTACAAACCCTTTATGTGGGGAGAGGAAATCCAAAAAAGGGGTATAAGGGGTAAAGTTTATCCTTGTGGAGAGCACCAAGTCTCCAAGACTTATAGGCCATGCAGTGCTCCGCTGATAATTTAAATATGCAAATAGCTTGTTCACAAAAGAGGACCAGAACTCTAGTGCCATCTATTGGAGGTAGTGTTTTCTCCACAAGACAAACTTTACCTCTTAGGCCACCTGTCAGAGACATCTCAACCAGCTAAACAATTTCTCCTGCTTTGCACTGATGAGGGACAAATGCCCCAAAACACGTGTCCGCAAATTAAGTTTATGGTGTGACTTATCTTAATTCATGTGTCAACACCCTTCATGAGTAAGGAATGACTTAAGGCTACTTTCACACATCCGGTTTTTGCTCTGCGGCACAAAACGGCCGTCTGCAGAAAAACCGCAACCGTTTATTTTGCCGCCGGTTGCGGGTTTTTTTGCATAGACTTACATTAGTGCCGTATTGTGCCACATGGGCTTGCGTTCGGTCCGGTTTAGATTCAGATTTAGCTGATGCCGCGGCCGGATGGAATGTTCCCTGGCACGTTTTTTGCTCTGGCAAAAAAAAAAACGCATCGCGCCGCATCCAGCCGCTGCGGCGCATTTTTCATGCATGCCTATGGACGCCGGATGCGGCGCGATGTGGAAAAAAACGCATCCGGCCGCCGCATGCGGTTTCTTCCACTGCGCATGCTCAGTAGCATGCCGCAACCGGAAAAAAACGGATGGGCCGCATGTAAAAACTTATGCAAAGGATGCGGTGTTTTCGCCGCATCCGTTGCATAGGTGTCACAGCCGGATTGAGCCGCACTGCTCTAACCGGATGTGTGAAAGCAGCCTAAGCTGGGTTCACACATAGCGACAGCGACGTCGCTGTTACGTCACCATTTTCTGTGACCTTGTAAGTCGCTGTTATGATCGCTGCTTAGCTGTCAAAACAGCAGGCGCAGCAGCGATCATAACGACATGCGTCGCTGTGCTACATGTGCAGAGAGCAGGGAGCCACGCATACTGCTTAGTGCTGGCTCCCTGCACTCCTAGCTACAGTACACATCGGGTTAATTACCCGATGTGTACTGCAGCTACATGTGCAGAGAGCAGGGAGGCGGCACTGGCAGCGAGAGCGGCGGACGCTGGTAACGAAGGTAAATATCTGGTAACCAGAGAAAGGTCTTCCCTTGGTTACCCGATGTTTACTGTGGCTACAGCTTACCGCAGCTGCCGGCTCCTGCTCCCTGCTCGCTTCATTTCGGCGCTCTCTCGCTGTCACACACAGCGATGTGCGCGTCACAGGGGGAGAGCGACGACCAAAAAATGAAGCTGGACATTCAGCAACGAGCGGCGACCTCACAGCAGGGGCCATGTCGTTGCTGGATGTCACACACAGCGACAGCGACGGGACGTCGCTGCTACGTCACAGAAAATGGTGACGTAGCAGCGACGTCGTTGTCGCTGTGTGTGACACCACCTTTAGGATTCACCTCCTACAGGTAGTACTAGAGTTCCTGTCCTCTTCCTCTCTGAGGAGATTTCTTGCATACTTAAAGGGAACCTGTCAGGTGCAATATACACCCAGAACCACGAGCAGTTCTGGGTACATATTGCTATTCCCTGCCTAACAGTCCCAGTCTATAGTAGCATAGATAAAGAGATCTTTAGAAAAACTATTCCTAAAGATCCCATATGATATGCTAATGAGGCCAGTGACTAATCATAAGGGCGTTAGCTTCCTTTGCTAGTCGGCCCCCTTAGCATGTAAGCATGCCCCTGTGGGCATACTAACATACTAATGAACGGACAGCATCAGAGGATGGTCGTACTCACCTCAGCTGCCATCGCGTCAGACACTGGACTTCGGCTTAGTGTGCATGGCCCCGCATGTACAGTCATGCGCACTACATGAGTTTGAAGCTATAACACGTACACCCGGCTTCATAGCGCGCATGACCAAAGGTCTGGTATCACGCGACCTGAGCCAAAATCCAGGAGTCGAACGAAATAGCAGCAGAGAGGTGAGCACGACCATCCTCTGATCCTGCGCATTCATTAGCATGCCCACAGGGGTGTGCTTACAAGCTAAGGGGGCTAACTAGCCAAGGGAAGCAACGCCCTTGCGACTAGTTGCTGGCCTCATTAGTTACCACCCAGGTACTTACACTCTACAGGCCTGCTTAGAGGGTGAGCGCTGCCTGAACCCCATTGAAGAGATTATATACTTCTGGTACTGCTATAGGGGCAGCATGGGATGTTTTTCTTAAAAGTCAAATTTTCTGTTTAATTCCCCAGTGTTTTACAGCAACACTCAACAGGAGAACAGAGGAATCATTTGCAGTGGGCATACAGCGTATGTGCAGGGATCATAGGGTGGGTACTATTCTGCACGGAGCATGCACAGTACTGTGTTTATATGTCAGCCTGAAGGGCTGGTTTCCAGGGGAAATAGCCCACCCCGCCGGGTTACTGCGACACCCCTCCCCTGATCGCTCTATAATCCTCTGATCCGTATCTCGCCAGCATCCTACAGGTCACACATGACATTTCCGCATACACCAAGTATCAGAGACATGCTTCACATCTGCTACAGAAGCTCTGTTCCTACAGAAATAGGAAAATACCAGCACTGTACACAATGGGGTCCATCTGGTTTTCATCACACAGGGTCTCTGCTGTGCATTCAGGGCTCCATCTGAATCCTAAAAACAGGATTAGGATAAACTATCTATGGAGCCACAGGAACAGACCGCAAAGAAAAAGAAAAGCACAGATTTTAGGTGTCTGCTATTTCAGATGGGCACAGAAACATGGTCGGCATGTTCGGGTGCCCATCTGAAGAGATGGACACCTTCAGAAATAACATGCAGATTTCATGTGAGTTTCTTTCATGGCTGTCTAGGATTCCGTCACAGGATGCTGATGGACCCCCCAAACGTTCTACAGACACACAATGTGACAATGTGAACAGGGGCTTAGTGGTTTGGAAAGAATGTCACTAACTTGGTCTATAGCCAACGGTACACCATCAATGCTTGAAAGCTCAATCATTTATCTATCTATCTCTGTACCTATAGGAGGTCCTGACACTCCCTAGCTGTAGAAATTGGGGAGAAGAATCGGACATGTTGGAATTCAACATGCGTGATTCCATATTTTCCTCACAGGAGATAGCCCGTTGCCAGAGGTGTGCCTTCCTCCCCATTAGGACCACAAGCTCGGCAGGGCATACACATATACAACTGTATGAGGTATAGCTTCGGCCGCCTTTATCCTAACAGATATATTTTATTCACACACCAAGAAGCTCAGGATGAGCAGTGCTACAGGCCGTTCCCGGACATGGGGACATAGAATGGTAAAGATGGAAGCGGCCTCAAGGGTCATGTCCAGCCCCCTGCTCCATGCTGGATTCACTAAACCAGATAGATGTCTGTCAGGCCTCCGAAGACTCCATTGACCGAAAACTCACCATCGCAGAGCTAGGAAAAGTGGACACAAACTGAAGATGATGAGGAAAAAAAATAAAATAAAATTATACATGAGTCATCATCAGTGAGCAATGCGGCATCATTAGCTGCAAAGTATTGAGGCCGTCGGGAATAGCGCTTTCATGACACAGCCGTTTCTTTGGATCAACAAACATCAAACTGACAGAGGCAGGCGGCA